>NC_065530.1:69652512-69967718 GCF_020184175.1 Aphis gossypii
AATACGAACACGGTCAATACTCTGATATGAAGCTAACAGTGATTACTTAATAAAATTTTAATTGTCAATTAAATTCAATACTCAATTGCTGTTGTCTAGTAATTAGATTCTCTTTGTACGAAACATAATTTTATGAATAATAAATTATTTTACTTTTTAATCATAAATTATAAGTAAAACTATTCATTTTACAACTAATTAGTGTCTAGTTTCATTATTTATGATCATAATTTTTGGCATACTTATAAAAACTAACGATAATTGAGCTATATAAATTTAAAAAATAAATATGGGTTTATAATGAGTTAACAGAAAAAGGCTTTTAAAAAAATATAGAATAATTAAACATAGAAAATATTTATTAAAGAATATAGAGACAATACAACAACAACGTATTATGTAGAAGTAGGAATCCGCTCATTGCTTATTTATTATAAAAAATGTTTTACACAAGAAGTAATAAAACGTACAAAAATTAGACATTATTTCACGTCAATTATTTTTCTTACTACCTACACATAGTTTTTAAAAATAAAAAATAAATTTAATTTTGAATAAAATACATAGAAAATGCACATAATAATAGTTTACTTTAATCTAAAATTTAGATGCAAAAAATATTGACAAAATAAAAAATCTATTTGCCAAAAAAGGGTTTAGTAATACTTGGTTATAAACAAACTTCAATATTTACATATTTCTTGACAGAATTATTTTTTTGATATTTAAGGAATATTTGAAAAAAAAATATTACTTAGTTTAGATATTATGTTAAGAGCAGCCTAAAATTGAGCTATTTTTAAATTGCAAAAAAATTTGCCATTCGCTAAAAAAAATTTGATTTTGAAAAAGAAATTGTGAAACAAATAATGAATAATTTATTTTAATTTTATGAGAGATTGCGATTATGCTTGAAAAAAACGTTGATAAAAAAGACTAGCAATAATTTTAATTCAAAAACAATTTTATGAAATAATATATAATATCAAACAATATAGTGTGTTACTTATGGAAGAAAGCGCTTTGGAAATGGGTTTTTTCACAGGTCGGTTCAAACTTAACATCATAATCTCTTAGGATAAGTCTATTTTTATTTGTGAAGCTCATGATGTTGGTAGATTTTTGCTACAATTCAATAGGAGTGGAAAACAGAAAAAAGGTAACGGGTCGATTTAGGCAGACTGAAAAAAATAAATATAGGCGGTAGCAGGAGCCATTCGATTAATTCATTCACTGTGTAGGTACCTGCCATTTACGGCCAGCGCGGAATTGCTGGACGGTCGTCCGTCATTCGGATTACGTTTTTTTTTTGTTTTTCCCCTCTATTACTTAAAAAAAAAAATGTACAAACACAAAATAGATAACACAAACCTCGCCGGCAGCGGGTGGCAAATATATTATATAGGGTAGGCAATAGGCATATATACGTACGTGATATATGTATACATTTAAATCGATTTCATCGACGACGATGCCCTCCCGTCCCTTCAAGTACCAATAACGGTCGACGTGCCATACGCATCCCTTTATAATATGTTCCACCCGGAAAAGTGTCTAATGCACCCTGTCCTGTTTGTTCACGGCTTACACGACCCAACCGTTCACCCAGTCTTCAGTAAAAACTCGTATGTAATAAATATATATTATAATATTGTATATAAATATATCTATAAGTTGAGTACAGCAATCTCGCCATTCGTTAGACTTATATACATAACGTCATAACATATAAAACTATATTATAATAACGTACTACATCATCAGTGCGATGTATAAACCTATACCATACGTTATATGACGTGTGCTGTATATGTTCGGTTCGCACGCGTCGATACGGTCGTTAATAAGTCGTTAATTAAATTGAAATCAACGTTGTAAACTTGCGTACCACCTGCACCTCGTCGTTGATAATCTCTCCTTCTGTTTAACCGTTTGCGGAGGACGGTTGGTTATAGGATATGCGTGAAATTCAATTTTCCCATGAATGGCTGAAGGCTAGAGACGGGGTTGGGAGAGAGAGAATAGATATACAGATTGTATTTTTCAAACGTCAAGAACTCGCTATTCAACGACAAGACACGATCATCGGGATCGGTTCGATGGGAGTCTGATGAAGGGTGAAAGGCGGTGAAGGAGAGAAATCCGTGGAATTTAATTACCGCAAAATAATGTGTATCCTCGCTGTATTTGATGAGTGCCGGTTGGGGTAGTAATTGCGGTGCGTGTGCGCTCAGGTGGAATGCCAGTAACCGATACGCACACGTATAGCTGATTGCTTTGCATATACGTAGGTGTATAATACACGAATAATAATATAATACTTATACCAAGCAGTAGCAAAAATAGTTGTTCGGGGGAGGGGATAAACCCCCAAAATCTTAATAAGCCTTTTCAGACAATACACGAGTGATATACGCCATATATATTTATACATACTTAAATTTAATACATTTCTCCTACAGGATTATACTAATATAAAATATCTGCAGGGGACTGAAGCACCTCCTTAGGATTTTGCCTACTTGCGCTACTGCATATAATATAACTATATAAGAGACGCACTACCATGTATGAGTTGTATTCTGTAATCGACGGCGGCGTAGTTATATAGCAGCAGACAACGTCACGGTATTTTGCTTCTTTGTCCTACACACTATATGATTCCTGTTATTCCCTCTCATTTATACCCTTTAAAATGTGAAACCTCAAAAGCCTTTAAGGGGTTTCCGGTCGTCTCGCCATCTTGTATTTTTCCCACACGCTATACCATGGACACAGCCTCTTCGCCGCCTATTTAGCGTGTATGTGTGAACATTCCTGTCTACAATAAGTACCTATAGTTGCTGCAATTGCTGAAGAAGGATACAAAAAAGTTTTTACCACCTCCTACAAAAGTCGAAACTCTTCACTGCACATGTACGAGTACAGTGAAATTTTTATAGACCGTCATCATTATCTGCACCACCTGCAAGCTAAATGGTCGAGAATCTGCTAACCCAGTGCGCTGATGTTTTGGAGAAGTTTTTCAAGAATTCGGTCGTTCCAAATGAGTCCAATATACTTGTATAATAATACGTTACATGGAGGTATGAAAATTATTGTGTTCGAGAGGAGTGATTATTTATGACTGCTGTTATGAAAATAACTCTTTGGTCGATTAACACATACTATATAGTATATACTGTATGCTATGAAAGTAGGTAAACGTGAGGTTGCTTCTGTGTAAGTGGAGGAAGATATAATTTTATGAAAGAAGACTTATAATTATTTGCACGATATACATTCCTGAAACCAACATGGGTTTAAATAAATATTTTTTCAATCTGTGCAAAATTTATTTCAGTTATCAGTATTACTATGTTAAAACACACTAAATATTATGATTTAGAAAAAGAAGATTACAAATGAATAAAACCTTTCACAAATATTGAGTTCTATGTAAAAATATGAAAATAAATAGATAAGTATAAATATTTATTTAACTGAATGCATCTACTCGTATTAAAATTATTCGTTTTTGTTTTAAATGAAAAAACTTTTTGCGAAAATGTATAAAAAAAATAAATTATTTGTGATGTTTCTTGTAAATAATTTTGAAACGTTAAAATGTTAATCATCATACATATACGTAAAGTAAAATGTTATGTGCATTTAAATTAATAGAATAAATGCCAACGTAAAAGTTTTTTACTTTATTTTATATATTAACTTAAAATGTAGGTTTATTTGTTGTTTTATTTCATTTGAATATTTATAGAGCTATAACTTAGAAAGTATTGTATAATTTTGATGTGGTACCTACAATAAATTATTTAAATAAAAATAAATGAATAAAAACTAGGAAAGAATGGAAATTAAAAAAAATTATACAAACGACTATAGAATTATGATTTTCTTAAATATTTTTAAACGTTAAGTATTTTATATACTATTTTTAACGATTTTAACAAGCTTGCATTCATTTATTTTTATATTAAGCAAAGTATTTAATAATTTGTACACGCATATAAATTATCATTAATACATATATTTATTATAAAAAGCTATTAATTAGTAAGTAGGAGCACATTTAGCTATATATCTATGTATATATTTAAGCTTTTTAGTAGAAATATTTAACTACTGAGAATCATAATATACTCATAGAACGTATTATATGCCAAATAATCACTATCCGTGTTAATGCGATGTGATAATGATACGGCGTGTGACCTAATTTTTTTTAATGTTCAATTCAGTAGTGAGTTAAGATAATTGAAAAATTCTTCGTTTGATATTATGAATAAATGATGGCAACAATAGAAATATTGTTGAACATAATAATTTGGATAGTGTTCTACACTATATAGTAAAAAACATTAGGTAGACTAATGGACATAATGCAAAAAAAAAAACACAAATAGTACGAGTTTAGTATGATATATTTAATGTTGTATATGGTCAATGTTGAAATATATTAAACTATACACATAAGTTATTTAAACGTTTATAAATAAAATGATAAATATACGATAAATAGACGAATGTCAGTCAAAATAGACTCACTGTACTTATCGATTTCGTCTTAATAGATAGTTGTACTGTCGAAAAAGTTTGATTTAGATTTTAAGATTTAGATTATAATATTTATAGCTTATCATCACCTTCACCCCCCTATATACAAGTAATATGTACAATATTAGGTTAAATGCTCAAGACAAATTTCTGAGGTAAATTACCGTAATATCGAGTTTGTAATTTATTATTCAAAATTGCGTGTCCATCGTGCTATTATACATAATGACTCGTACAATACAATAATATTGTAACGCTGGTCGTTAAAGTTTAATAGTAGGTAGGTATACGTTTAGAATGGCGGTGGACGAGGCGTTTGCAAAGGGTGCAGTGTATGTTTTATAACTACGTACCTACGCGTTTTACATGCATTTACTACATATATTTTATTTATAATAATATTATACAATACGTTTATGGGTTTTATATGATATTCAAATAGGACATGAAACCGAATACCACTGATCGTTAATATCCAGTGATGAATCAGCGGTGTTTAATGCTCAACACGTGGACAGATTCATTCAAATAATAATAATAATAATGTACCTATGAGACGCAGTGCACGGTTATAATATGTTTTTATACAGTTTTGACGAGATTCAAGGTTTGAGTTTTTTTTCCATGTAATATTTATACTTAGTATAACTACAATTTACTACATGTACCTACTATAATATTAATATTGCATTGCATGTGCACAGCATCTCAGATGGCCAGATTATCTGGACCAGAAATATCGTGTATTTTATACACATTTTGTGACGTGACTACTTACTGCAAATGCATATGATGATTGTTTGATGAAAAATAAATTTTGAAGATATACTGAGAGGTAACACTGTTGATTATGTATTAGCGTAGTGTAGCGAAGCCTTTTCATGTACAAGATATTATATGATATGATGTGATACTTGCTCACTAAAAAATAACTATAAACCATCACGGTATTTTTAATTACAAAGTACCTAGTAAGACATTTATTTCTCTTACTTTTGAAATTTGATGCACCGGGAATTTGCTCCAGACATCTACTAAATTTGCTATAATAGTTAAACTAATGAAATATATACATTATACCTACATGCAATATCTTTTTTATTATTTTAGTGTATTTAGTAATATACACTATCATTAAACTTTAGTACAAGCACTCAATAGTAAAAATATGGATTAACTTTCAGTGGTTTCAAAATTGTAAAATTTAATGACTATAAATTTAAGCTATAAACGGATATCAGGAGCGGGGTCTCAAGAGGACTTAACCTCTAAAAAAAAAAATATTTTTTAGTTTGTTTTCTTGTTAATTATATTTTTTTTTCATCTTAAAACAAAATAAATAATAATTATTGGATAGCTTATATTTTATATGAAACATTAATATTGGAACTATATGTAATAAAAAAACTAGGCATAAATGTCCAACTGTTGTAGATGGACAGAGAAGCTAGTCTAGTCACTAATAGTAAAATAATCAACTTTTCATTAAAAAAATATACATATTATATTATCCTAAAGTAGTTACTCTATTAGATTATAATTATTATGATTAATAATAAATAAAACATTAAATATCCTTAATATTTATGACTAATTAAATATTTTATTTTATTTATAATCAACTATTAAATTTGTTAGGAATGTGGAGGTTTTGTTTCTTTATAGATTACAGGGCTTGTAATCTATTGAATATTTAAGTCCTTATATTTACTAGGATTCCCATCTATGGTCTAAACAGAGAATTGTCGACAAATTGATAAAAAAAAACGACAAAGAAATGTAAAAATGAAAACAGAAAATTTATATTCAATTGTAATGCTTATTTTTTTCGTTGTCTCCGCAATAACACCGAACACGAGTGCTCTCGAAAACTGGCTGATTGCCATGCATTTGTCCGCTTCGTATTGTTCAATATACATGCATATATCACTACTACCATATTTTCTTCGTTTTATTATCTTAATAAATAAATATATAATATGTATGCACACATAAACATAAAAGCATACTCTCAAGTTTAGAACGGAGTGATAGAGCTATATTGGTTTTACAGCGGTGTGTATTTTGTTTGCATTTATTTTCTGTAAAACATTTTTTTGGAACATTGAAAAGTTCTAAAACTTTACACAGAAAAAATCGAATAGAAATGAAGAATTAAATCTTTCTATATTGTTCGTTGTTCAATAATTATTTTAATTTAAAACAATAACGAATGACAACAAAATTGAGGAAATAGTATGATACCGTTAACAGTTATGGGTAAACTGGTGTGCTAATAATTATTTTTCGAACTTAACATGCAACGGCTTAAAATTTAAAAAGACACAAACAATCATATTATTATTATATGAGTCATTATAATCACTAAATATCTAAACTCCAGTACTAGATAATTGTTCTTAATAAATATTTTTTTCCCACAAAATCAATATTGTATAAGAGGGCCAACATTATACAGAGTAAGAACAAAAAAGAATATAATATTCACTTGTCACTATTCTTTTACTTATTTTATATAATAATATAAGACAATAAAGTTTAAATTACCATACTATGTTGTCATTTGTTTCTTATTATTTTTTTTCTACCACTTCTGACAAAATATATTCGTCTGTTTTTAAGCTAATTGGAAACGTAGAGAACATCTTATCGCATTGCTTTTTTTTAAATTTGTTTTTCCATCGAATAATTTAGTTCACCGGTCTAGGGGAAATGTTATTTTTCTTCTTTTATATTTAATTTCATCTTCCGGTGTTTTCCAGTAATTTAATTCAATGACCCAAAACACACTCCTTTTGATGCTATAAATCCAACGGTCGTAAAGAGGATTAGTTTTTTACGTTTTAGAAAAAAAAAGGAATACATTTTTTAAAGTAATCACCTGTGTTTAAGATAAATCGTATGATAACAAAAAAATAATAAATAACGATATTAAAAAATAGATTCTGATTAATTGCTAAGGTGAAATTTAATCACCACACCTACTGCGTCGAGAAGCTGTATTAGGTATATATTATATTGAATACAGATGAAATTTATAGCCATTAAATTTTACGAGAATTTCACAATGGAAGTTATAATGTATGGTACAAAATAATATTATACACAATAATTATTATTACCACACTATTCGACTTTGGGTTTATACGGGAACGGTGATTTCCAGGTACACAATTCTCTTCGAATACGAATCCGTAGACGTTATAATAATATTTTTATTTCACACTCATTCTATTTGGTTATTCTATCCGTGTGAAATTGCCAATATAACAGTCAATAGGGATATATATGTATAATTTGCAATAAACCGATACACATGCGTATTATGTGTGTGTGAATCCATATGGGTGTAAACATAATAATATGATACAATATATTATGTCTTCCTATATGGTATATATTTTTATCTCAGCTGTTGTACGGCACGAGAATAATGATGGTGCGTTGGCGGACGTTCTTTTTGAATTTAATTTTGATTCGCATATACGGATACGCGCGTTGTAAGGTATTATATTATATATATATATATAAATATATTTACTGTAGTAATTGTGTATAGGAAATTAGTTTTAGGTTAGAGGAAAAATGGATTAGATTTCTATCCCGAGAGACGATTGTTAGGGAATATTTATACATGGTTGTTCGATTTTTTTTTTCTTGCTCATATCGTATACCTATACACAAATTGTATATTGTATGCCACCGTCACAGCGTGTGTAAGGTCTCCTGAGAAATTTCAGTTTACATTAAACGTCATTTTCATTTCATGAGACCGTTCTCGCACGTGTTTATCAAATGTAAATTGAACCATACAAATCGCATTATGTTTACTGACCGTCGTCGTAATAGCGTCGAATAATAGTGTTATATAACTATACACACATATCGCGGTAATATAATTATATATGTTTTAATAGTTTATGTCTACTAATGAACTAAATATTTAATGTGTTTAGCCTATGAAACGGTATTATACATTATATTATTTTGCAAAACAATGATGAATTAATATTTGATGAACGGGAAGAGATCTGAAGAACTATCTATAAAATGTATTTTGACAAGAAAGTCTGAGCCATCAGTTTTAAAATATGTTCGATTCTACTCGTTCGTGCATCGCGATTTTAGATGAATGTAATTTAGGTAAAAGTCACGAAGAAGACTATTGGGTTTTTGTAATAATCCTGTAAGTGTATTTTTAGATTACGTCACAATCCAACATTTATTTTGACAAAGAACAATAGAGATGATATTTTAATATGCAAGCTAAGCGAAATAAGTGCTCAATAATTAGGGATCGTTAATCGGAGTGATTTTTTTTTCTAATTTCGCTTAAATATGTAAATCGGTATATTATGAATTATTTAAATAGTGTAGATTAATGCTGTTCAGTATTTACCCATATCACGTGATGGGTATTGAGATAACTAATTTATTTATAACGGACACTTTACATTTTTTAATCATTATATTGCATCCCGTATGTAAACACGATTTGTTTAATCACTATAAAATATTCGTTGTGCTTCGATATAATATGTACATGAATAACAAACCGAATTAAATTGTAATTAATTGATAAAGATGGTTCGGGATGAAAAAAAAAAATCAGACATTAAAATTATATACATTTTGGTAAGCTAATAACACTAAAACCAGTGCCATGATTATATTATAATATTACGGAGTTTATAACACTATAGTTATACAGAAAATTCTTAACAGCTCAAGGGGCAATTGCCTTTAGACCAATATCGTTTCAATGCACCCCCCGTTAAGTCATATTCTTTTCATCTGCTTGAATTATGTTCTCTTTGTGTACATTTTTACAGTAAATACATATTATATAATGCACTGTTATAATCCACTATGCTTTGTAATTCATGAGCGATAAATATTTTTACTTCCACACTAACGGTTTCTCTGTTAATAGAAATAATAATGATTCCACAAAAATATTTCCCTTCGGAAAATGTTACTCTGTGTAATATGTAATATCATTTGACCAATCAAGTGATAATTATGACGTTACATCTATAATAATGATGTAATATACTGGATTAATTTGTATTATCTATTTTATGTGCAGAATTTCATTCAAAATAATATTTTATTAGTCTATGAATTGAAACACTATACTGTTTTTTAGTGCCTAACTAAAAGAATAAGCTATTTAAAATTCCAGAAGGAGGCTTGTACAATTAATTAGTATCAAATAATTGTTATATTATAAAAAATTATTTAATAAATAATTTAAATATATATTTAGATAAGCATCTTACGAAACTGATTGTCTTTTCTAGAAATACAGGCGTTAAAGTACATTTATTTTATACCAGCCGTTATAAAATGTGCTCGAACCATAGAGTAATAATATAAAGAGATGAACTAACATATACTGCCACAGTACAAAAAGTGAAGCAATTAAAAGGACAAAAACCAGTATGACCACATAAAGGGAAAAAATTATTTTTTAATATGTGACTGGTAGGAACACTAATTAAATATTTGCAATTTATTTTGTTTTAAAATACTAATAATAGTTAATAAATTAAAGACAAATGAAATATAAAATGCAATAACGTTTATTTAATTTGAAAAAATTATAACTAACAATAAACAAAATACAGGTTGTAGTAAAAAAAATTGAATTGAAAGTACATAACATAATAATTTTTATATTACGAGTAAGTATAAAATGTATACATTAAAAAACTAATCTTAACTATATAATAAGTTTTCACATATAAATTATACTTATTACAAAATAATGTCATAATAATTTGCATAATAATATTATATTAATGCATTTACATATATTGGAATTAGGGAAAATGGATACCTACCATACATTATGTATTCTTTCCCTCTACTTTTAATTTATCTTTAATATATCTAAAAATAAAAAACATTTTTGTATTATTTAATAAAATTAACATTTAGGTAAAATGTATATTTAATATTTAAAACTAAAGCAATTAATAAAGCATTAAATAATAAAGAACTATTGGCCTTTGAATAAGGTTAATTTATTATAAAAAGTTCTTAATGAAACTACTTCGTTTTGTTTTCTGCATAGATATTTAATTTTTATGTCATAATAAGATGAAATTACTGACTTAATTAGGAGAACAACATGATTAGAAAAAGGACCATTTTCTATATTATGATAATTTATAGAAGAAAATATATTTTTATTATTAATGAAGGTAGCTAGAATTTTATTTTTAATAAATAATGAATTATTAGGTTTATTTTCTTGATAATGTAATTTTATAAATTTTTCTACGACTAAACATATTTCAATAACATCATTACTTGGGTATGTAAGACCACCTTTATCTTTTAAAGAAATTAAAGATAGTAAAAAGTTTTCTTTGGTCCCAAAAAGAGCTTGAGTACATACATCACATTTTATTTGTGAAGCTAGCTTATGAGAAACAAAACCAGCTATATATATTGCGACTTCTTTAGAAAATGAACTCAAATGGAGATGAGTTCCATGTGTTTCAACTGTAAAAGTCTCTGGATCTAATTCAATATCATGATAAAGGGAAGCATTTGTATCATTTATGGCTTGGATTGGATTTTTAGATACACTGGAACAGTTTAGAATTGGGATATCTAAAAGAGAAATACAATTTCCAAGACCACTGTCTTTTATTTGTGCTTGAACTAATAATTTTTTGTAAGCAGACCTAAATTGCATAGATGTTGGATTGTTGTTGTGACCCCCCTGAGACCTCACACTACCGAAAAACATTTCAAGGTGGTCTTGACTCAGTTTATACGAAGGTATAAATTTTAAATTATTAGTATCTATTAATTTTTTTTTTAAGTTAATAAGGGAATGAAAACATACTATAAAACCTAAAAAGCCAGTTGACCTTTGTGATTTTAAAATTGGTTGACCAGTGTTTAATTTTAAGTTATGAACATAATAAATGAACTTTTTACTAAACTCAAGTATATTTTCATAATTATCATTATTGATAGCTCCTTTGAATCCATATGGAATCAATGTTCTTGAATTCAAAATATCAAAAGCGTCGTTAAATAGTTTTATAAAATTGACAGTAGCAGTACAGTTTTCAAAATCTTTAAGTTTAAGTACATCTCTACAAAATATTAAGGCATTAGCTACTGATAAAGAAAGAAGCTGTGTCGCTAATTTGACCTTCATTTTCTTTTTGAAAAAAAATACGTGTTCTTTTTTTAATTTATTAGCTAAATAACATTGTTCATTATTTTGTAACATCAAAAGTAGTTCAATATATTTAAAATTAATTATTTCGTTATTACAATCAATAAGCTCTCTCTTTTCACCAAATGTATTTCTAACAAGTTTTATCATATGAGCGGGATCAAGCATGATGAAAACATCTGTATTATTAGAATTACTAAAGCTAGTTTTCATGCAAAATGGATTAGGATCTAAACAACAACCAAGGGAACGAGCCATGCTTAAATTTACAGAACAGCCATCAAATGTTAAACTAACAATAGTTACACCAGTATCACTTAAAATATTAATGCATCGGCGTACAAGATTTGTCTTTTGATCGCTATTCAAATGATTGCACAAAAAATAACCTACTGGTAGCTTCCAAGAAAAATTTATTGCAACTACCATAAATACTAAACATTCTGTAGCTTGATCAACACAATCACTTTGTATTTCTGATCCAAAGTCAACAAAACCAAAGTATTTATCATTGTTGAAATCTAAATGTTTGCGAATTGATATTTCATCCATCATTAAAGCGCAGTAAATAGGCGTTTGAGTATTTTTGCAAGCTAATTCTAAAGTGTTCAGTGCTTCTTTGGTGAAACCTGGTTCAGCGTTTACATGTGTATACCACTTACTTAAAGTGCGTGGACAGGGCAGTGCAGAATTAAATCGAACAGAGTTTTAAAAGAAAAACTTTTTTCTTCTTTTTCTTTAATTACATTTTTGTTTCTACGCATTTTGATATTATAAACTTTTTGCCACTCGGCAATTAATAAAAAAGTAATACTCAGTAAAAGAGATTTTATTTAAGTTAATTTCAAAAATTTACCTAATAAAAATTAACAGGTATATAAAATACAAAATATTCTTTGATACTCCTAATTTGCAATTTAGTCATTGGTATTTCGTTAAATATGAATTATACTATTCTTAGAATGTATATAGTAACAGTATTTATGTCATCTATTGGTATTTTTAAACAATAGGATCACAGTTCTGAGAGATTATAGAAAATCCGTCTTTTATTATCAAATTTTGCTGCGGAGAATAAGATAACTGAATTTCAATTGGTCAATAGAAAATACCACATTGGATTTAAGGACCGCAAGTACTTAGTTAATCTGAAAATACGGAATTATGTTTGCATTAATACCTAGCTATAGTTTGCGTATTAAATTTAGACTTGAACCTTATAGATAAACGGAAAAGATAATTTAAAATTGTCACAGGATATATAGACAAGTTTTAGCAGTATTATTTCATAGGTCCATAACTCTGGCCACAATAAATGAGCACACTTGGAATCATCAATATTGTTGTGTTCTAGGGCTCGGTTATTCCCCTGAGTGCCGAAGTTCGCCAAAGTGGTTCCGGTCTTTAACAAAAGGAGTCTTGCAATAACTTTGGGCAGGTCAACATCACACTGAAATTGGACGGAAGTTATTAAAGAGCCAGCATAGATATCTTGGATCGATAAACTTTTGTCCTTACTTTCAAACTTCATACGATTTTATAGTAAATAAATTTTATGGGACAAAGAGTTTTTGACCATTCATTATATTTTAATAAACACTATGTAAAGTATAGGAAGATAATTATTTATTTGTAGGTTTAATTATATATTTATAAAAATATAATATAGATTTTATATTTTATAAAAAAAGTACAATAGGCAATAAACAAGATGTTTTTGATAAAATTGAATTTTCAAATATGTTTTAATACTTGTCGGCGAATTGTCTATAAATCGGCAGAGTGTTTTTCAGCACGTGTGTGAAAGACTCTAACAAATTCGAGTACGAACTTTTTCTTATAACTTGACGTGTATTAAGGGGTTACTTTTTCATTTTGAAAATGTTTGTCGCGTTATCGAACCATCCTTTACAATGGGTGTGTGCAAGGAAGGGAAAAATAACGTAAAACTTTTCTCCTGAGACTTTGTTTTTAACTAAGTTTTAAAAGAGGTTGTTGAAGTTTGGCTACACGATCGATTTCTAGAGAGTAACACAATCAGAAAGAAAAGGAGGTGAGAATGCCAGTTCAATAGATTTATTTTTCAGAATTCGTAAGATATGTTGTCTCAACATGGTCCTATTACTTTTGGGTATTTTGGCAATGGTATCGCAATTGGCCATTTCCGTAAAGTCTTCCGTATTAAATTATGAGATTTATCGTTTCATTGTTAGAGATGTCATTGTATTAAATAAATCTGACTTTTGAAAAGAATTAATTTATTGATAATACGAAGAATGATGAAAATGTAATTTTGTAACGTTGTAACTTTTAAAATGTTATAATATATGCAAAATCGTATTTTTATATTTCTTAAAATATCTAATCATTAAAAATAAATTATTTGAATATTTCACTATTTATTGTTAATTATAATTAATTAATTAAATTGAACTACAGACATTTTATCTAAATATTATTAATTTAGTTTTATTTAAGACACGAACGGATTTTCATTTTAAGTCCAATTTAATAATAGTTTACGCATACTATAAGAAACCACTAATAATACAGATAATTACGTAAAATATTAGTATCAAATGAAATATGAAGTTGATCTAATTATAATATATTTTTTCTAAAATTGGTCAATTCTGAACGGACAAGAGTAAAATAGCAAATTCTTGATTATAGTGAGAAATATAACCATTACTGTCGGTTTTAGCCGAGATTATTACTTACAACGTTTTTCTCTTAATACATATATATATATTATATGAAAATATTTATATTGATTATATTAAAATATTAATTTTGCATAAATATCTATTCTTTTCAGTAAAGTTATTTTTAAATTAAAAATATGGTAGGGAAGACATGTTGGAATGTATAAATTGTATATACCTATGTAGACTATATAATATTGATGTATCCATCAATGATAATGATTACGATAAAATAAAGCGAGTTTATGTACAAGCCCATTATGAAAATAAATTGTCGAAGTAATTACGAAAATATTAATATTAATAGTAACGCTAGGTAGTGAAATTTCTTCGCAAGAATTATGTAGATAATTTTGAAGAACGCAAACTAATAAATAATCATAAAAAGGTTTTTGTGATTTTGTGAAATATTTCACATAGAAGTCTGACGGTGAGGTAGCCGAAAAGCTTAATTATCTCTCCAACAGTTGTACATAACGCGAAGTAGAGCTGATAAAAAAAAAAAAAAAACCAAAATCTAGTAGTATTTAAGTGGGTAAAAACATTAATCAGATATAAAAAAACAAAAATGAACGAGAAAGACATCAAAATGTTTTTGTTTTCGGCGCACGTAAACTGTAAATTTATATTTAACACAACAAAGTGTAGTCCACGAAGTCATTTTGTTGATTATAAAATATATATTAATAAATAACGGCAGACAACGGTAGATACCGAATCAATAAAACACTACTGAGTTATGTTCAAATTTTAAGTTGATAATATTGACTATTGTTTATTTGTCTTATTGTTAAGACGCAAATAAAATATGTTTTTTAATTTTGTACATTAACAGAATAAATTTAATGGAAGTAAGTGTAGAGAATATCTTATTAATTAAGATAGTTATTAATTAATATATAAAACCTAACTAATAAGCGATCAGGCGAAATCATTGACCTATTCACTGATGTCTTAATACTATGCATAATATAATTGTAGTTAAAAATTGATTAGTTATTTTTATTTAAATCTATCAATGTCTTTGGTAATACAATTTTTGAAAACAAAATTGTTAACTCTTCAATAATAAATAATAATTTTATTTTAAAATTTAAATATGCTATGGCCTAGTACATAATATGATTATTAAATAGCATTATTGAATATTTTATATTATGTAATATTATAAGCTTTAAAAAAATGAACTGCCTTTGGGTGGACTCTTTGGTTTGAAAAAAATGATTATAAGCATTTTTTTTTTTTATATTAATTAAGATAGTTTATTGTTAGAACTCTACAAATTAACTGTTTAAAAATAATTCCATCCCAATAAAATTTGAAACAAACATGGGGATAACGTAAGCGTGCTTTCACTATTTTAGGTATATGTACCTATTATAATATTGTCAGCCGAGTACCTAGTGCCTTTTTGATAACTTAGTGCCTTTGTATCATGAATTTAAACACGTCAGTGAAATATATAACGGAGAGAGGTTCGATTGATTTTTTTGTCCTTTGACAGGGTTTGTGTTGATATTGTACACAAAAATGACAAGTGGTACCTATAGTACCTATGTACTTACTTTCCGTTTGTGAATGTTGTATTTTATTTTGTATAAAAACATTGATAATCTGTTGACGAAGCTCTCGAATTAACAAACAACACTCGATAAAACAGTTGTTGGCTTTAAGGTATAAGGTATAAATACCTATAGGGTGTGACCTATTTATTTTAAACTTGAAAACCATTAATAATCAAAAAAATTGAGAATTTTAATAGATAGTGAGAATTTTTAAAAAAAAAATTCAATAGTATTGAATGGTTAAATAATAATACATTCAAATATTATTCATATTGCATATTAAATAACGCGGTGGGTGTTAGTAAAAGTGGAATCTACTGCATTAGAAATATTATGATGGTTTCAAGTTGGGAATGATAGTTTTAGTTTTAATTTAAAGTTATTTTATCTTAAATTGATACTATTCAGGAATTTGGGGCTTATAACTGTTTGTAAACATAAAACAAAATACAGGTATTATTTGTTTAGAATATATTATAGTAAAGTTGAGTGAAATTTAGTCGGATTTGAGGAAACTCGTTTTTGTGAAATGTATGTGTATTATATTTCATGAATATAATACGCGATAATATTATCAATTTTTACTCAGAAACGTTTTGTTTATAAAATAAAATAATAGAATATAATATATGTATATAAATATTTATAACACTGCTGACAATTGTGTTTTCATGCTGTATTTCTTTGATTATTTTGAAAAAAAAAATAGAACAATAGAAAAACCATCGTGTCTGTGAAATATTAATTTAGATTTATCATGGTATTATGTTTTATCATAGTACATTGTACAATAAAAAGAAAACCTATTTCATTTTTTTTTTCATAAAAATCCAATACAGTAAATGCAATACAAATAGAAGTTTTATTTTTTTTAATAATTTTTATGAAGTTAGATTTTTTTAATATGCATCAAGACCTGGTTTCTATATATTATAGCTTTTCCCAAATCCTTAGCAACTTCCTCGAAAAAATGCTACATTTTTAATAATATATAATATGGTATACATAAATATTATAGCTGTTGAGTTTTGACACGATCTTGTCAATCTGATATATGTAGCGTGTTAATACATGATTTATGGCATTTATTATAGTATAGTACTTATGTGATAAGAATCTGATTTCTTTTTCTTTTCAGTTTTGCTCATCTGAATGCCATGTAATCAAACCGTATAACAAACATCGATAGGACGTATTTCCCCCCCCCCCCTATTTATATTTGCACGGTATATATAGTAATTTAATCGAATTGAATTGATATAATATTGCTCTGGTGGTTTAATTCGTGTATAATATTATATATCATAAATACACACATATTTATACATATTTATATGCAGTCATATTTTACTGGTCACCAAAGTCCTCAGAGCTTTAGCGAGCACATCGGAGTAACGATGACAAAACAAACATAAAATCATCACGATTAATATATATTATAATATTTTTATATTAAGCCGTGACTCGATGATTTACACACAATATAATATTGTATCTCTTCTAATCCTAGCTTAGCACATTGAATAGGTATAATACGTATTTAAATATATTACGAGAATATTTTGTGTGTATAGGTTGTTGTTGTGAATGGATAGGAAAAAACATTGAAATACATAGTTTATAATATTATGTATATTTTATATACATAATAATATGCTGTCTCTGCACGTTCCAAACACACACGCAAATGTTCGACGTGAGTTGTGCTGACTAGAAGAAATTCAACGATAAAATGTCTGTCGAGTATTTAGCATTTTTATTGTCAACGATTTCGGACGTGCAGGCGGAGGCGTCGAAATAACATGATAATAATAATAATAATTATTATTATTATTGTTATATTATATTCAACTCGTGCAAAAGTTTCACGCTCGATGACGTTTGCTTGTTGTAGAGCGCAAGAAGATTGTTTTATCATTATTTGCGCAACGCCTCGCCGCGTTGTAAATGTCTCTTATAATATGATATTATTACCTACTTATATTTATATATATAAGTTATTGTTACTTTGAATGGACATTTAATACCGCACACAAATTGTTTCTTCTCTCATTGATGGGATATAGACGTCGGAGACTCTGACCGTGTCCTTAAGTATTTTAACGGGTAGATTACGCGTCCCATATGGAATGCCCACACTACAATATTATTACTCTTATAATAGCTTTTTGGCTATGCTAAATTTTGAATAGTCAAATTTCATTATAATACTGAATTTTTTTTTCTATATTAAATAATATTAATATTAAATATATTTATATTATTTCAAATTTAAAAATATTGTGGTGTGGTATAATAAATAATAATATTATGAAAAAAAAAGTAATAATAATGAGTAGTGAAATAAACAAATATTGTTTTTTGTATTAAATTATTATTATATTAATTTGTGTCTATTAAACAATTAATAGATATGTATTTTTTATTCTAATTTTAAAAATCATTCAACTATAATATTGAATGTTACTAATGGGAAATATATTAACTTATTTTAAAGTTATTTAATTGTTCGGTTTATTAATATATTTGTACGTTATTTGTAAAATATTTTATCAATTAATTATTTATAGTACCTACTTGTAATAATAATAATATATTAGATATTAATATGATGAATTAAATTATAATTTTTTATACAAACAATATCCACCAATCTATGCTTCATAGTTGATACTTATTATTAAAAAGGTAGTAGCAGAAAGAGACTGACATATTAAATTATTTAATGATGAAATAACTTTTATAATAACCAATATAATATAAAACGATGATTTAACAATTTTATTATTAAAATTTATAATAATATAAAAACATATTTTTTTACATACTATTGATTAGAACGAAAGTTATTTTATAGTTTTTTAATTAAATTTGTCAGTTCCATCTGTTACACCTTGTGATTTATAATGTTGGTGATTAAATGCTAACTTACTAACCGGTGTAAAAAGTATAATTTCTGTAAACGAAAATAGCTACGTAATTAAACCTTCATATTTCATTCCTCTATACAAGGTAGTCATAAAAACAGTTACATTTTTTTTTTTAATCATAATATAGTAACTAACTTAGATATTTAGGTAACTCTCTAAGCACAATGTGGAAGCAATTCTTTTTACTTATAACAGATTTTTATTTTGTTTCTATATTTTCAGTGTTACGAATTCATTGTTTTGTTCATAAAATTCAAACTTACTTCTAGCGCAAACAATTGACAATGGGCATGAGCTTACCTGAAACAAAAAAAAAAAAAAATAAATCATAAGTCTTTTAATTAAATGAAAAACAAATACTAATGCAGCAGCATTATATTTTAACTCTTATAGTGTTGCTCTTTAGTACAATAACAAAAAATGGACCAGTGGTGGAACAAAAATGGCGGCAAAAATGTAAATGAGTATTTATATCGGGATTAAAATATAACACAAAATATTGTGCTACTGTGTTTCCCAAAATTCAAATTCATATCTTCACACAAGTAAAAAAAAGAAAAAAAAAACGAGAACCGTTAAGTACTAGACTTCAGTACTTTTATTGCGTGAGTGCCTTCTAGCTAGACTGCTTGCTATTATAATACGAAATATTTACAATACACACGCATACATATTTAATAAGTATAAAAGAAAAACACCGAAATGGGTAAATCGGCCGTTCAGTGGTTGCCACAACAACTCGTGGTCGCACAACAAAGCGGTTCCTTTTTTCCGCGCAGTGATAAATTATTTACCATTTCGTTTTCCCTCACACGTACACCAACGACGGACGTTTTACTTAACTCTAAAATCACACAAATACACACACACATGCGAGCGAGCGCACACGTACTCATTGCACGTACGCATCTGTTCAATTCTCTTAAAAAAAACACATTAAAAACACGTACGCGTTACGGGACTATCGCCAGCCACAAATCGAACGCGTTTTCCAAACTCGTAAAAACCACCAGCGACTTTCCCTCCCACCCCCGTGTTGCCACGTACAGGAAAATACATAATATATAACTTCACATCAAATTTTCTGCAACCGACGTAATATAGGTGCTACTTTATATATGTACGAACGAACTGTGTACAAAACTGTAAAATATTTCTTTCAACCGGCGCCGGCTTTGAATATAATATGTATTTTACTTGCAAAACCTAAAAAATAAATTAAAATCGGTAGTTGATTAGCCAAATATAGGTACGCATTATCGCAATACAAAATGCTGCAATATTATAACCGGAGTTTCGAAAGGATCAAAAACAATATAATGTTCTATATGATTTCATATCCTTTGTATTGGACGACATCGCGTGTATTTAAACATTTAAGCGAACATATTCGTACAAAAATTCTCATGGATATATGCAGAAACATCAAGAAAATATCGATTATACTTGATTAGACTGAAAATACGCTTTAGGCGTGTGGAATTACAGGCGATACGCTATTCAACACGATAATATTATGTTTATATATACGTACCTCCAGGGTGATGAAATGTGTGAGTACATGGTATATTCCAAATATTATTTTATACAGTGATTATTATTCTATTTACATCAAACATATTATACTCTTTAATCCCTTGTAATTAATGTAAACCATGTTTATTTTTCAGATATTATACAACGACCTTGGCGACTTTGACTATGCTTTTAATACTTAGTACTATAACTTGATCGTTGTGTAAATAGTACACACTATAAACAATATACACCTATATATTAAGTATATCAAATTTTTAAAATTTTTAGAGTTAATTTACCGTCGTCAAAATATTTTTATCTTTTTTTGTATTTGAATAATATAGTTTAAAGATTCAAAAATAACCTTGAACTGAATTATGAAAAATAAAAAAGTATTTTAATTACTAAAGTAACAAACATATTTAGATTTTAAAAAATGATAAATTATATTTTTTTCATAATAATTTCCAGGTATTTGAATAATTAAAAATACTAATTGATAAAATTGATAAGTGACAACAATATTTTTTATACTGTATAACCAGTACAACACACAGCTTACATTAGTATATTTTTTGTTTAGTTTGTTATTGCTTGACAATTTATAATTTTCATAATGAGGTTGTGAACTCATTGATTTATAGTTTTAAATTAAAATAAAAAATAATATGTTTGAATATTTTACGTTGCGTTCTGGTTAAAAAAAAAGTGAATGTATAAAAATATTTATTTTTATTTTTGCAAACTCGGAAATAGTTAATTATAAATAGCATTTTCAAACGATGTCAGTTTTGAAAACACTCTCGTTAGTCTTTATCTTTCATTAGAACACCAACATGTAAATTGAACTACCGTACCATATAAGATATTTATTTTAGTGAATAACAGTGAACTAAAATATATTATCAAATACCCTCGAATTTATGTATTTCGATTACATTTATACACACAAGGTATTTACTTGAAATCAAACGAATTGTATTACACCAAATTACGGCGTAGTAAGACTTTAGTTTACGAGCAATTTCCTTTTGAAATAAGCCCAATCGTGTTCACCCATAGCTACGGTATTCGTATACAATAAGTTCTTCACAGAGTGACGATATACTTATACTTTTAATATATCAATCAATATATTATACCAATTTACACTGTATTATTTCGTATAATTTCAACGATTTGACCAACTTAGTAGGAGAAAATAAATTAAAATGTATGATGAAGCATCAACGTTCTACGTTAATGTGTATATGACATTTTAATATTTTATACACAAAGTACACAGCAGGTATATTTATACAAAGGTCATATTATGTGTTTTTATGATATTCATATTCCAAAATTCATCTGAAAGTCTACAGAATTTATATTTAAATCACACGTTAAAGTGTGGGAATTTTTTTATTTATAACATTCCTTTAAATGCCTAAAGGTTAAAATATAATATGATAAATTTATAAATACTAACTTTACCAAGATTTGATATACCTAGGGGATACATGATTTATACTAAGTAATATGTTATAATCAAGTTGTATTAAACTATGCACTATACGTAGTTGGGTTAAGTTATACCCAGTGAACTAGATTTCATATACAATATTATAATTTATAATATATTATATTGAGTGAATTTCTGTTATAACTTGTAATATAAAAATAAAAACTGTCAAAAACAGTAAGTAAGGCCATAAATTGTAAAAAAAAAAAGTTTCAGGTTGATAAAAATACCAGTGGCGGTCTCGTATGTAAGTATGTATTATAACTCAGAACCATAAAAAATGTGTGCTATGCGTATGAGGAGTTTATCCGAACGCATTATATTATAGGACGCGTATATTAGACGTGGTAGGTATATAAATAATATTATCCAGTCAATATAATGTTTTTGAGATAGTGTGCGTTACCAATTACCAACAAATGCTTTTTCAAAGATAGTAGTAGAACTTTGGCCCGGCAAATATAAACACAATATACGAAGTTTTCCGCCGAAGGAGTATTCCGAGAATTTTTCCCTCGCTTTCCCCGTGTACACCGGTGTCGAATGGTGGGACAGCACTATGCACCGTAATACGTATAATATAAACGACCCGTTGTATATGAAGTCTCGACAGCCCAGCAGTAAGTATACATAAGAATTATTATTATTATTATTGTTTTACCGCAGATGATCGATGAACGTCTCAGAACATTATTTCATTATAACAGTATATAGCGTTATATATATATATATATGATATTATATGTGACAACGCTGTAAATGTATGTTTTCTATAAGTATGTATGTGATGCTTTTTATATATTTTTTTCTAGTCGTCGTTGTAAATTTGATAAAAGCACACTCGGGACTCGACGACTACGACGACGAGGCAAAACGTACCACACCGTCGTCGTATACAATACTCGTTTATACACACGGACGGGGCAAAAATGGCGTTGGTAACATAAAAGGGTGACGTCACGGTCGAATCGATTTTACGGTGACCGGTGGGGAGGTGAAAAAATACGCGCGCGCGGGTAGAGGAAAAGCCTCCGAGTGAAAAGCAACCCCTCGGCTTTCTCTTCTATGTCATCTACACACACACACACACACACGCGCGCGAATGCGGCCACCACCGACATCACTTCTCTCCACTCGACTTCTCTCACTCTCACTCGCCCTCGTAACTTTGCTTGATTTATACACATGCACACACACGAGTCAGTCAACTACCTAACTTGTGTACTAGCCCGAAATATCATACACGTACCACACGAGCGCCGCCACCCCATCCCTCAAAACATTGTGCATTCGGCCAAGCACGCATTAACGATTTGCGCGAGCGACCCTTTATCCCCGCGTTTGTACACAACAGTTACCTGCCGTCGATTTTAGTTATTCCTTGTATCTGGTACAGCCCGTTTTGATAAATGATAAATAAATAATAACATCGTATATTGTTCTACGAGAATGGACGGGCTTTAGAACAAAGACTTTGTTTCGATATGAATGGACACACGATTATACGAACTTATACACACACGCTCACCACTATAACACTATTGTTTGACGAACGACCAGAGAAATAAAAACTGTGTAAAGCGATGATAAAAAAATATAAAAATCATGCGATACTTGCTGTTGAATTGTCGATTGTATATTATTTTAATCGGCGACATAACGAAAACATTTTGTGTAGTTAAGATATAATTTTACGCATAACTGTCGAATGTAAATAGGTGGAAGGGTGGTATCTACTATCTACGACAAAAACGATAAAGACAGTTGATTTTTAGTACACGTTAAACACGGTAAACACAAATAGTTCTACAGCGTTGCGTAGTATCGCCGAGACACATTATTATAATATCGTAGACATTTTAGTTTTTTTGCGTTCGTGTAAGACACAAACGACATACTTTTGAAATGTCAGTCGATTGTTGGAAACTTTGAACGTTTGAACTTTATGCGCAGGTAACGTTACGTGAGCACGGTTTCGGTAGCTTTCCGTTTTACCATAGCCGCCGCCTTCACTTCCTTTATCCTTGACACTTTAAGTCAAACAGTTTGAGCCTTTTTTTAATTTAGCATGATGTACCACAAGTATTTTTTTTTTCATTTTTTCTATTCAACAATCAAAAGAAACGGCGTTTACGTTCATCAGAGTAGTAAACTCAGTTAGTACATATTGTGTTTTGTGTGCTCGCATTAGAATAAATGGATGTGAAAAAAAAGGTTGTATAGTATGTACGCACACACCCATAACATTCATTATAAAAACACGATATGTGTTCGTATTTTATAGACATATTATAATATACCTACGAAGGGGAGATGAGTTTAAGTTGAGTAAGTGCGTAGTATACATACACAGGTAGATAAAGTATATTATGCATTTTTTGTATCATTTAAAAACATATATTTTTTGCAATACTAATGTAATATTTATATTTCATACTGAATTTATACGATTTGTTTTGAAAAAGAATACAAAATTTATTTTGAAAAATAACGTTACAAAGGATTAAATTAATAAAAGATAAGCATCTAAAATTCCGTTAGCTCTTGAATTTAATAAAAAGCCAAGTGTTACTATATGAAATAAAACACCGACTGAGGATACTTGATCTTGTTCAAAGGATCATCACTTGTTGTAAAAACCATCAAGAAATTAGTCTATATTATAAGTATAGAACTTTAATTCTTATAAAAGTGAAAAGTTTATACGAACTGATTTTGTTTTACAGACACACAAAGTCTGTTTTAGAGTTTCATTATATAAAAAAGAAAAGATTTTATCTCAAATAAGGGTAATCATTTTATGTTTCTTAAAGATTAAATCTCATAATTTTCGTTTAAAATATTCTTAAGTCTATTTTTTTTTTATATTTGCTTAAAAATATCCAAATTTTAAAACATTTTTAACAATTTAAACTGCATCTTTTGGTACTACTGTGTATAAATTATTTATATTTCTTAATGGTGTAAAAGTAGAAAATTCTGCATAACATCATTTGGATTATTTAAATTAATAAATTAGGTAAAAATTAAAATAATCATATTAAAGATGATCATCATAAATTCTAAGAACTTCTTGACCTTATTATTAAAGCTTTTTACAGCAAGAATAAGGTAAACCGTAATTAAAAGTTGTAAGTAATTAAAAATACTATGAGATTTACTGTATAATGAACAATAATAGTTGATTATGCTATTTTTTTGAAGGTGTTAATATATTTTATAGAAATAATATTATGTGTGGTTTTAAATAGTATCATAAAATAATATATTTTATTTTATTTGAAATTTGAACTGAAAAAAATAATTAAGTGATTGTGAACTATCGCAATACTTATCTTTTTTTATTTAATCTTTGATACATAAATCAAGTCTTGGGGTGTTAAAAATTGTGCTCAATATATATTTCCAATATTTTTATTAAGTAAACTACCGAATGTTTATTTTTACTACATACCGCTTCCTGTGAAGAACATTAATAAACATTTAAAATTTTTATCTACCAGTATTTCAACACTTGTGTGTTACGTCTATAATAAATAAATCTCAATAAAACTAATACTAAATAAGTTCTAATACTACAAGTATATAATTTTTGTAAATTATTGTAATATTTTTTGTAGAATAAAACTTCAATATACTATATAAATTAAATAAAACGATACAAAATATATTACAACTCTCGATTTTAAAAGGATTATACAATTATTGAAAAACTTAAAACTTTAATATTGAAGCTAATAATTTTCATCCATACTACTGAGTCAGCAAACACTTGACTGAAGTTTATAGTGGTAAAACGGTAAATACTAGATACTAACGATTACCTGAATGCAGTGGTATTGATGAAACTTAGCTATACAACCTATTTTTATTCGAAAGCGTCAATGAATTTCCAGAGGACATTTTTTTTATTAAATTCTCGAGGTCTTCTAATAGACTGGTGCTTCTCAATATTGCGAATTCCTTTCGTCTTATAAGCGCGTCTATATATGTATTATATTATATATATATGATATTCCTTTTTTCCACCAGTGTGGATTACCCATAAATAAAAATGTCTGCTTGCTGCAGATGGCCTTGCCGATGGTTTTTCTTCTTCCTATATTTTTATTTACATTTTCTACTTATTTTTTTATTTAGCACCGGCTTGGATAGGATAACTGTATGTACACTGGAGAGAAGGAAAAATATATAAACTTTTCGATAATCCTTATGAGAGAAGTTTACCTTCCAACTGCGATGTTGGACGAGCATTTAACTAAAATTCTTTCATACCTAGGATCTGTTATAATTTCCAAGGAATACCCTGGTTATGTATAAACATTGTACATCTGTCGTCTATGTATAGGGGAAGAGGATAGAAAAAAATCTACCAAAGCTTTTACTCCAAACTTTTTCATATTTATTCATCTGGTTGTATGTTTACTTTAACTGAAAATTGTATAGTGTATTTTTCACGTATTTCTCGAAAGTATATATTTCAAGGTGACGCAAAATCCTAAAATTAACACATTTATGATCTTCAGATTTATAATTTCGTACTTATTTGTAAATAATATGTAAACATTAAAAGTGTATATACTTTTTTTCTAGGAAATATTATTTCGTTATTTTTCAATCCAAACAAAATATTCATGTGGTTTAATAATTTTTTTTAATAGAAATCCAATTTCCATGGTTTCGCATGCGATGACTGCTAAAATATTGCGAAAAATGTGTTTTTTTTTCGAAAGTTATGGCAGCCATCAGCCTTGGTCATCAATTCACGTCGGTATAATGGAATCCCTCGATACTGACCGTATATCCTTAATATCCTTATGCGAGGGTACCCGTAGCTATTTTTTTTTTGTTTTTAACAACCTTGTTGTGTTAATTATATCAAGAGGGTTGTTGGTGGACATTGATGGTGATTGGGGGAGGGTTCCCACATAATTAACCTTTAACATTAATTCTTTGTAAACCAAAAATAAAAACACTCGATTTGACACTCAACTCGGACAGGAGATTTTGTATCAATACCCTTTTAATATACATACTCAGTCAACTGTAGCTATTTTTTTTCAAGTTTTTGTACATTATCCATGATGAATTTATTGAAAACACACTATATTATACTGCAATTTTAGTGGTGTATATTATATTATAAAATAAAATAATTATTATGTAAAAATAGGCTCTTCGATTGCAACTGGGTAATTATAAAATAAAATATTTATTTAACTATTAAAATCTACTTATCATTTAATTAATTTTATTTTAACATAATTAAATATTTCTACACAGTATAAATGAATACTGAGTTATAAAAAGTTTCTAAGATTATGTACCTATTTATTACATCAAAGAATGTTAATTTTCACTCGAAAACATTTTGTCAACTTAACTAATTCAAAATCTGAAGGTTACTGTATTTTAACTGTTTAAGTATATTTAGTTCATTTTACACTAAGGTTTACAGGAATGTGATTAAAATCAGCATAAAAGGAACAAAATGGGTGAACCGGTCACATTCATCCCAAATGAACTATAATGAACTATTTGGAGCATTCTTATTATTTAAGTATTTATATGTATATTATAGCTTTTTAATTTCGTTTTTCTTTTGTTGTAAATTATAACTTATAGTTAGTTCAACAATTTCTGTTCTACTTAAATGGATAAACGTCTCAAAAAATCTTATTTATTTTGTTTTCTAACGAATTTTATATGAATAATTATGACTACCATGTAATAACCTACAGTAACTTTTCGATTTGTCTGACATTATTTTTTTGCAAACTTCCTGTAATTTTGGCAAACAGACGCCTTCAGAAAAGTATGAACCTTGCATAAATCAACACCGTCAAAGAACTTTACACCTGCGAAAAGTTTCTATAAGAAAAGTATATAGAAAATCTAATAAATTTAAGTAAGCATTAAACACATTTGAAACTGAATTGTATATTTAATGTCGTGGCTTATGAAATCTGTACGATACAAACCGTCAAAACATTTTATGATTTGACAACTCACAGTAAAACAACTAAAACATATACATAAACATTTAAGACAGTTTCTGTTTTGTTTTATGGCAGGTAATGTAAAATAAAATAAAACTCTTGAAAAATAAACTTATTTTATTATATGTATGTTTACGATAGAAAATAAAGGATATCTACCTCAACTTTTAAGAATTCAAAATAGAATGATAAAATATAAAAATACTAGTGTTGTGTTGATGCTATATAATATATTATAATATAATAACATTACAGTACGTTAAGACTATAAATAATAATTAAACAATGAAATTAGGTATTAATTTATAAAAGACAACTTTTCAAATAATATTTATTTCAAGCAATAGCGTTTAATAAGAATTTGAAAATCTCAGTTAATAATAATAATAAATCTAATTATAAACTAAATTAATTTTTAATCCTACTTGATGCAATATACGAAAAATCACAATAATGAATTTTCAATTTTAACACGCAATATTAGGTAAGTATACGCTGATAATGTTCACACAATATTATTGTTTGGTTAGCGTGATATAACACTAAAGTTATTTACTAAATTAATGTATAGTGATGAAGGAAAACACAATTATGAGAAACAAATTGCTTATATAATTTAGCTGAGGGTTTAGACTTTACTTAGAGTAAACGAGTTTACTAAAATTGAATCAATTACTTTAATTTTTAGAAATAAAATGTTATTGATGCTGCATACTTCGATACATACGTAATTAACAAACTATAAAACGAAATCAAGTTAACTGAATTATATCTTATAATATTTTTAACACTATTAGTACCTATAATTATTATCAAAGAACCGAGTGCATTATTTTGGATTTTATTAAAATTCTTTAGATCGAACGGGATGACATAAACATTTTAAATTTTAAAGTCATTAATAAAATATTAATGGATTTTATTTGTACATTTATCATAATATATCATCACTGCAATACACCTCATTGATATTATATTTAGTTTGTACGATAATTTAGTATTTATTTGTATTGTATGATTTTTATTTGTTTAAAACACCAAAAATCAGTTCATTATTACTTAGTCTTGAAAATTATCTCATATCAATGTATAATTGCGATAAAATAAAAAATGACTTTTATATTTTCTAATAGTTTATTTTATTTTATGCTTGCGCACATATATGTGCACACCACCCATGATACGAATATACTGTTATTGTTATTATTATTTCGATGAGCGCGTCCTATTACAGGTTTATTTGCGTACACTCTATCACCCAATTAACATGTTACACGTTATATATCATTTTCGTAATCCTTCGTACCGAATAATTATTGACGATCACATGAATGATAATTCCGCTGTCACTGTGTGTTTGCATTAGTCCGATATGTTAATTAATTTATAATATATTACAATCATATATACATTAATATTGAATATATGTAAAATATACATAACATTTATATGTATAGTGTATTTTAGGTGGGTGTGTACAGCATACACCATGCAGAGTGAATTTGGTGTTCGCGGTCAATAACACAGGTTGGCCCGAACGTTCTCTCAAGTTGTAAACAAAGGCGTGCGCACAAGAGGGGTCCTCGAGACCTCCTGTAGCCAGCAGAAAATGATTTTTTTTTTTTTATTACTCAAATATTATGATAGTTACAAACACAAAATCCCAATGTATGCAGATTAATGAAATTAGCATTAGTGGTAATATGACTATCATATTAAATTTAATTAGTAAAATAATCTAGACAAGTACCCCGGTATCAACTGAATATTGACGAGAATTTTAATTTGCAGGTTCGTTTAGACACTTTAATTAAAACAATAATAATATAAATGTGTTGTCTTGCGTTAATTTGACGGCGGTGAGGCGGAAGACACTTTCTGAAGTTTTGTCCGTCCTTTCTAAAATATATATTATAATTGACAAATTCGGCAAAGGAAACAAAGATACAAAAAACACAGAGCTGGTACTTAAACGAACGAAACGCGGCCATCCGGCCCACCGATAGGTACAGTGGATCACGGGAGCTCGAGGTTTATTCACACGGAAAGAGAGAAGAAGGAACGAGATAGCGGAAGAAATTGAAATAATTGAAAACGAGCCTTTACAACTAAGTCTTCCCGTCTTCGCTTCCTTATAAGTTTTTCGCGTTCATATCGATTTCGTTGAGCTGCTGTACTCGTAGTCCCTTCTCCATCGCCACTACCGGGCTTTCCGCCGTTAATGAATATTCACAATCGTCAATATAGCGATTTCGAAAACACCATTGGAACGGATATTGAAAAAAAATAACCGTTGTTATATACATGAAAGTCCCTCGAGCTGATTTTAAAACAAATTACAAGACGACGAAGCCAAAAGAGAATAAGCAGACACTGATCAATGTACTGTCATTATTCACCCAGCGAACAATAATAATATTATAAACGGAGAGGACGATAACCGCAACAACGACGATGGATGATAGAATGATGCATTTTGGCTTGTCACCATGGTCCCGTTTAGTATTTTGACGTCGAACACTGTCGCCTTCGGGATTTTTTTTGTGTTTGGTTATTATTGTTAATTATTTTTCTCCTTTTTAATCAATCATACCCTTTTACTGAGCTTAAACGCTCATTGGGTTTTTCTTTTCTGTTGCGTCTCACCCAAAAAAAAATCGTGTCCAGTCGAGTTTCGTCAGACAAAACGTTTGCAAACGATTGGGGTCAGAGTAAGTCACGTTTTGTCGCGAGTTGTATGTAGATTCACCGATTACCATCGGACCAGAAACAGAACGATGCACAGTAAGGAGAATTATGTGCTTTCCTCTGTCGCTCCCGTTCACTTGTTCTCTTGCCTATTAAATATGCTTTTGTTCAACCATCCGTGTTTAATACACGTTTTGAACATTTTATTTAACACGACTATATTCTTATTTAATTTTATCTTAACAGTTACAGTCTTGCACCTACAACTGTACGGCGTACAGACTGTAAGTAATTAAAAGTAATTAAACAAAAATAAATAATGTGTAAAATAAACATAAAAATATTAGCACCTCTGAATTAATAAGAGGCTGAATCCCAGGGACTTCTTTAACAATTTAAAACTCCACTTAATTATATTGTTAAACAGCAGAATGCAGAAATATAGTTGATACGTTATAGAAAACTTTAAAAAATAAAAACAAATATTGATACAACTTAAATATTTAGAAAATTATTTCTAGAAAAATTAAATATTTTTCAATTGAAGTTTAGAAACGTAAATCGATCGATTCTTAATTTATAAAGGCGTTGAATGAATGTTTTCAAACTTTTTTACTATCTTGAAAAGCATCTTTGGAAAAAAATATGTACATATTCGTATTGGTTGCCAGTAAATTTTTCGCTGTACTACTCCAAATTTATAAAATATTATTCGGGTCAATTATTCTTCTTTTATTTTATTTATTTTTGATCACAGGAGTGTTGATAAGTATGATTTATTCAATCAATGCAGTAAAATTTATTTTCCACTTGAGAAAAATATATAAAAAAAAAATGTATATTTAATTTTATTAATCAAAAGAAGAAAGGCCATATTAAAGATACGTATTATAAAACACATTTTAAGTTGGTACCTATATATATTATACTGGTTACGATGTATGATTTAATTATTTATTACCAAGTGTCGTATTATATTCAAATGTACTATACGATCACGTCATTTTCTTTTTATGATTAACGTATAATTAATTTGTTATTTAACAAACAATATTACATTTTTTAATAGGGTTTTACATATTAATAGATAAATCTATCAAATTTGAATGTAAAAAGTGAAACATTAACTTTATACAACTCAATTTTAATTTAACATGTTTAAATATAAATATGATTTGCTTTTTTTTTATTTTTATCGAATTTTAGTCTGGGAAATATTGTACCTAACTAATATTATTAAAATATATAGTGTAATCAGCCAAAAAAGTATTTTTTAAACATTCATTTTATTTTCAAGCATAATTTATTATATTTAAATATAATAATTATCTTCTAGTTTTATGAATTTGAATATTTCTATAATTATTTATTGATAAACTATTTTGTTATTTTTATTTTAATTTTATAATAATATAGACAGTTTTCCGATATAATATATTAGAGTACAAAAAGTAAAATGTTTTCAAATAAAGTATAAGTGTTTAAATATATATTTTGTTTCAACTTCGAACTTTGACATTTATTCTATAGATAATTAATTATTGAATATTATAACACTATTTAAATATATTATGACACTTGTTGATTATTTTGACAATTAAATTTAAGTGTTTCATTAAATATGAAACATAATTGATCAAATGTTATATTCAAAACGATAATATATTTTAACAATATTATCATTATTTAAACGATTTTACAATTTAAAATAAGACTGATAATGATTCAGTAAAAAGTTCAAAAACTTAAGGAGTTATGGCTTAAATATTAAAAATAGGATAATGAAATGCATTTTTTCCTGTTAACATATTACAACAGTGTAAGTTGTCAATTTATGAGCGAAAAAGGAAAGGTTAACGAATTTGTATTTACATATTTTAAAATAAAATTATATTATGCACATATTTTGTTCAAAGACATCATGAATTTAATTTAAACATTTAATTCCTAGGTATATATATATATAATGTATATTATAAATTATCAAGTATTTTATACAATTGGGATGTAGGAGTATTATAGTAAACAATCGATATGTTTTATTTTAAGGTAGGTATATTAACCGGAAGGTTAGAACATCAAGATACAAATAAAAATTTAGATGGTTTTTATGTGATATTTTTGGATTTTATTTTGTTCGATTGTAATTTAATTTTTTTAGTTGTAGAAATTCACTTTAAAAGCAACGACTCCCACTAACATCCCACGGGCATTACTTTATTATATTATATATACTGTAGTCTACAGATGGACATTATTTATTATTATTATTATTTATTTTGTCATTCAGCACCTCAAGCAGTATTTTCCTCATTGTTTACGGGTATCGCATAGTGTTTATAGCCATCATCCATCTCTCATCGTGTTAAGTGTAAATTGTATATTATTATTATTATTATTATTATGTCAAACGCTTCCGGTGAATTAAATAATATTTTATAATAAAGTTGTAAGATTACAAGTAAAAAATATTCTCAATATCCCACAAGAGTATATATATTTTATGAAAGTTTCAACTTTCACCTCCGAACCGTCCTTATTGATAGATTTTGCTTGTGTGATTTTTTTTTCAAATTCAATTGATTTGAATGAACCCCGTAGGCATTGCCATAGAAATTAAATGAAAACCGTAAAAATATTCCTGAATTTCATTTTCATACACTTCTTACTGTGTAATACACACCTGATAACTGATTAACGTATATGTCAATATGCTATTGTCTGATTTTTTTTTTTTATTAAACGTTAGTTAAACTTGTGATGACATTCGAACACAATAAATTCAAATAAACATTTTATACAGGCTTCTAATGATGACTTTCTGATATGAATTATTAACATAATTAATTGGGATTAAAATTGTTTCATTATAGAATAGTAATACTATAAGAAGTAAAAGTATAAACAATTAATATTCATCGGATCTTAATTAACAATAGATTTAACACATGACAAAAAAACGAAAAAGTGATGTATAAAATAATGATGAAATAATTTTTAAGATTGTGTAATGTAAGAAAATTTAGGCATGGGGAGGCGGTTGAAACCCTCTCTAGGTACGGTTTTATATTTATATATTGTATTATATGATAATTATTTTACAGGTGAAGATAAGTTGTACAAAAACAAAACAATTCAATAGGTACAGAAAACCGTGCGAGTATAGATTTTTATCCATCGTGTTACGTATTACTCATAATAATATGTTCATTATACATTAAAGACATTTTTACTAAATTCAGTTCACTGCGGTATTTGGTGCTCGCGGTAGGTATAGTTATAATAATGATTTATTGATAACAATGGACTCGATAACTTACGGTAGGCATGTAAGCGAAAAACTTGTTTATTTTATATGTATAGGCGATACAACCAATAAAATATGGAGTTATTTCCATTGTATTTTGTCGAAATCGATTTAGAACAAGATAATTTTTTTTTAGATAAATTATTTTTATAGCAGAAATAAAATGCTGTTTGAATTATGTATTAATATGTTCAACCGTGAGAATACTACAATAAACATAATACTATATAATATATATACATACAGGGTGAGCAATTGTGCATTTTAAATTTTAATTGTGTACAGATAGATATAAAACATTAAAAATAGATAAACGTTATGCATAATATTTATCAATTGATAAAATCGATTTGTATCGCACTATCATGTAACCTAAACAAAAAAAATATATACCTACATACGTAACATATTCCATGTCACTTTGATAAATCTTTTTGTAAATGGCAAAAAGAAATACAACACTGAATTATGAATATTTTAAAAATATTTTTGAGTATTATAATAATAATTAATAACAATGCTTTAGCGTACAATTATAGTGCTTAAACCATGTGGGTCATATGTTGGAATGTCACATGTGTGAATAAAAAGTGCTCAAAATATTATTTGTTAAAAATTTAAAAGTTACGTGTCAAATTTCACATATTTTAATCATAAAGTAATAGTTTCAGCTAGTCAAAAGGTAATAATTTAAGTACACACTAGTAATTTTAAAAGTATGCGCAAGTTTAAGAAACTGTGATCTTTTTGAGTTAATTAAAATAATTTAACATTGAAAACATTAACGGTTATTGGTTAATTGTAAACAGATAGTGTATTGAAAAGTTATTACGGAGTAATAATTAACTTAAATCGGTTAAAAATATGTAAACTTTTCTTTTTAAATCTGGTCAATAATTGATTTTTAAATAATACCTAATATAAACACAAAAATAATCAATCAATTATTTCTTACTACAGTTAGGTATATTATATAATAATATTATTAAGTATCAAAATTATTTTATTTTATCTTGCGTACTATTTTCAAATTATCTGAAAATAATTAGTTAATATAATGAATAATCAAATAATTTAATTAGCCAAATTATTAGGTTAATTATAAAATTAACAAACTAGTGAAGTAGGGCTTTTAAGATAAAAACTAAAATTAACTTATTATAAATGACCACCTGTTGTTTTTATAATATAATGCAAAATGAAAATAATATTTTATAAAAAAAAGTATTTCCAAACTTCAAAATACAATATTATTCGATTTTTGAACACCTGACATTCTAACAGGTGCAATATTATGTACTCCATTGTTTAATATACGCATACAATATCGCATTGTACATTTGTATATGTATATTTATACATAGTCGTTTTAATATTGAAACATACGTCCATCCTGGAAAATTGTGATCGAATTCCGTGGTTATGATAATATAAAAGTCGTGAAATTTGCATTAATTTTCGGGGAAAATGCGCACGATCGTCGGAACCGGAGTGCCATGGCCGTGGAAAATTACGTTTCCGAAATGGTTTTCGAACTACAGTCGAACGGCATTAGCATTTGTGGGGTAGAAGTAGGGGGGTAAACATTTTGAATATGCAAAAGCAAGGCTAATAAAATTCCGTTCGTGGAATCTCCGACGGCGATCAGCGTTTCGTGCTGCAATACGCGCGTTAAGACATCGCGAAATTATGATGGCGATCAAACTTTCGTTTTGGGTTTTTTTTCTCTCATCGGGACTTAAATAAGAGGGGAGATTATAACGTCCGATTTGAGCGTGATTGAATTTTCGTTCGGATTTCGCGTTTATTCATATATAATATATATATATATATAATGTATGTATTATATGTATAGGAATTTCGCCCGAACGAGCGATTCCCGTTGCCTCCGCTGCAACCTCCATCGCCATTTCTCATTAAAACGCCTCGGCGAAGGTTTATCCGGTGAGGGGCGCCGTGACGAATATTATGCCACCGCGCACCACCGCCGGCGACTGCGTGACCTGCGTTGTATCAGCCATCCCCGGTCTTTCCGAGTCCTTTTCAAACCGATTTTTCATCCGTCGTCTCACGTTATTATTATCAATAATAATATTATCATGTCACCGCCGGTTACCACCACCGACCGCATGACGTTCTGCTGCCCGAATGGTTATTATCAAAAAGGGACTAAATCCCATTAGGCCAAAGCATGACCAAAGTCGATAATTTATAAGCGAACCCACGATAGTACGTGTAAATATGTGCATTATACCCAAATCCTTGGGATCGGGTATGAATACACAAGGACATATACCTATAGGCATTATAATATAATATATTATTATATTGTAACATTCGATTTTACGTCGAGCGTTATGGCTGTTTTTATTTCTCTCCGAAACGTGCATTTGCACGATCGGTGGGTTTTATCCGAGAACACCATAAACCTATCCGTATTCATTCGTCATCATAATATAATACCATTAGTGTACCTCCGTAACGAGACGAATACTGTAAGTTTATCGATTAGCGTGATTATTCGTTCTTAAATTCCGACGCCATAATATCTGGGTTATGTATCTCGTGTTGAACAATAATTAATAATATTGTATGGTTTAAAAAAATAATTAAATTTTCTCTTTTAACCGTCGTTTGTTTTAAATTATAATATATAAACTGTACAGGTTTTTAAATTGCAATAATTTTAAAACGGTAGAATGCGTTTAAATATTATATTATAATTTTAAAATGTTGAAATATTATAATTTAAGAACCTACGAATATTTAAAAAAAATTTTATACTGGTATTCTCAAAATTCTTAAATATGGAAATTTCCCTTTACAATTTTATTAGTTAGACTTTGTCATAAATTGTTGTCCTCATTATAATAATATTTACGGTATGTATTTTAAAACAATGCATATAACAAATAAAATAATGTTTTTAAGAATTATCAAACTGCAGGATCTATTCGAATAATGGAACGTTGGTTATTGATTACGCTCGGAAATGAATTTCCGGAAATTTCAAGCGAACCTTCGTCAACGTAGTATTAAACACTTGAATCATAGATATCTATTATATATAAATACTATAAAACGTTAACGTCTATTGTCTATCAACCGAACAATCGTTTTCCGTGAAACATTCGAACATAAAACTTCGATCTCTGAGAAAAAAACTTATAAACTCCACCGACTGCATATATTATCGAAACCCATAAAACACGTCATCTTGGTGGCCGGTCTTGAAAACATATTATTAATATCATTATAATAAGGATATAAGGTATAATATTAGGTACAGGACGTGCATCATTAATCGGCGTTTTGCGAGTCACACTTTACGCAATACCGCAATATAGGACCGGCGCGTGTAAAATATTACAACGACATGATATCATTATGTCCGCACGGGAGTGGCCCAGTGGACGTCGGATGGTATAGAAGTTACGATTCCGATCTCGTCGCTAACATAATAATATTATAAAATACATGGTGTGTATACATAAACCGTACCCCGAAGAACGCGAGTATTATATTAAAGACCACTGGTTAGTGCGCGTGCAGCCGGGAGTCGGTAAAAACGACGATTTAAGTTTTCCGACGGTTCGTGTATACACGATCTTAAGCAATATTATTATAATATCGATTGTCGTTGTTGAAATTCAAATCGGTTTTTTTTTCAGGAATGTTTTCATCAATGGCTGCAGTATGCTGCTGCCGTGCAAACAAATAAAAACGACCGAATAATGAAAAAACGATTTGAATGACGCGGCGTGTGTGGTCGTTGTCTCCGGGAAACGAGAGAGTCCATACAATTATATCATAATGATATGTACGTTATTGCGTATTTTATGTGTTTTATGAGAAATTAGAAGAACTGCGTCTGTTCGTGGGGGCCGACAAAAAGAAATGTATGCAAACAGGTCAAGTATTACGTCATAATCCATGAACCCCCGTAGTACCTAAGTAATGAAGACCGTCGGTGTGCGTGATGTTGTATAACGCGCGACGAAGCTTGGAAATAATTTTACCCCTCCCCACGACACATACCAAACATTGTACGGCGTAGATTGTTATTATGACCTGACACGAAACTTCCAAATGGTAACATTTGGTAAAAAAGATGCACTTGTAATAAATATGCGTATAATATAGGTATAAGGATGAAGATATTGTATCAAATAGTGTACGTATATTGTAGTGAACTTAAGTGTATTTTATATTATTATGGTTTGTACTACGTTTACTCCATACTAAAGTGGTATTAATAATGTCAACACGACAGTAATATAACTGTAAGGTGGTTATATTATTACACTTTCGATACAAAACATATAGTGCAGACATTTCAAACGTTACGACTTACTGGTATTATAATATTACATAAAAGTGATAAAACAAATAAGAAAATAAGATGAAATAAAATATTTTCATTGAACACGAGACAGTACAGATTATTTGACACAGACAAAAGATTGAACTGTAACATTTTAATCGTGTACTAGAACCACGCAGTGATACGCGTATCTATTTCAGTGAAATTGATATTTTAAAGAAATAGTTAATTGCTTAGTGTCAAACTCGAAAAATCTGTATTAGGGTTAGTCAACTAGATTGCCATTTTATATACTTCCAGAATTGGATACTTTTTTTGGAAATGGATATTTAAAGTAATTTTGGAACTCATTCACGAATTTCAATACCTATATCGGATAATATAATGAAATTTTTGAACTCGAACTATATGTATTTCAATCGACTGTTAGTTTTATGTTAGGGTTTTATAAATTTGATAATACTACAGTGACCTTAGTTTTGTGTTAAAAATACAATTTGTAAAATTGAAAACTAAAAGATTAGTAGTACTAGATAAAAAAAACAAAAATATTTTTATTTTAATGAAAAATCACACACATTTGTGAAATCGTAATTAATAAAAACTAAATGTTAGCGAAATTGTTTACAAATATTTTAATTTAAATTGTTTATTCCGTCATTTGGTTGTTAAAATTAAAAACGTGTTATGTAAAATTAATTTCAAGTGTGCATTTTCATAAAAATACATTTATTCTGTTTAAAAAAAAAAAAAAAATAAAATGAGTATCTCGTTCACGAACTTAAAAATGGATTTTACAACGCTTACGAGGTTCGAATATTGAAAAATTCAATTTTACGAAATGGATATGACATTATTATGCTATTATATATAACTATATAATATATATTTCATATGATTATTGTTAAAAAAAAATCATACTTTAAAGTTAAAGTTCTTTTTATAAAGCTTTTGAGGTAAAAGTTTATTTCAAACTCGTTAAATTAAAAAACTTATTTTAATCGTAATTTATTTTTAACGTATTATTATTCGCAATATTAAATACATCACTCATAAGCATAGATTAAAATTCTATAAACTTTACACGTTGAAAGTTTTGTTGAACTTTTTGACTTTTTTGCGTTTTATTAAAACAATAGCTATTTCTTATTTACACATAATCAATCAAACACCGGATTTATTTGATTTAAGGAAGTGGTTACATGTCATAATCATACTATGATTCTAAAAACGTACAACGAATAAATGTAATAATGATTTACATTTTCAACACTAATAATAATACTTTATATTATATATTGTACACACTTCACACATATCTATAATGTAATTGAAATTGATTTTTATACGATATCGATCATAATATTATTATTCAGTATAAAACCATAATATTATATTTTATTGAAACCTTGTAGTAACCTGGTGGAATATGATATTGTATAAAAAAAAAAAAACAATAGTTTAGTTTAGAGGACGAGAATTCGTAGGAATAATAATAATTGTCTTTTTATGATTTTATTTTATTTTTTTTTGTTTGTCTGCTACGAAAATTACATTGTCGCATCGCCCCTTTTTACGCAGTAACCGGAGAAAATCAGTATCGTATGCCACTGCAACGTGTTTAATAATACATAATAATATAGGTATAAATAATACTATACCTACCGTCGGACCGCCAAACGTTCGATTTTTATTTATTTTTTGTTGCTTTGTATCGTTGTGTGCAGCCGAGTCGAAGAGTAATCGGGTCCAAAAATGTTAGCATTTTCCGTGAAACATTAATGCAATCTTTTTCGGTGACTACGGATGACTTGCGTTTGGCACGCCATTTACAACGTATATATACATTATATTATATACCTCCTCGGGGAGGTCAGTGCCGGTGTGTATATATAATATGTATAGTATATGTATATAGTCTCACGGGGGAGCAGTGAACTGTGAAGTCGGTCGGTATATGGCCTGGCTAGCTATATAGACGATGTTTTCCCCGAATCGGGTCGCGTGATTCGCCCGGTGAGTTTCGTTTTATTTTCGGTCGGTCCTAAGCCGAGTGCCGCGTCCTAAGCTCGACACGAGGTCGTTCCGTGAAATCCCCGTCGCGCGTCGGATTAAAAAATATCCCGACTTTGTGTACATATTTTACATTCTTATATATGCGTATAACTGACACATATAGACGCATAATATATTAAACTCTGCCGTATATATCATATTATTATACACGTACGAGAGTACTAAAATAAATATAATACAAGGATTTGTCGAAGTATTTATACAGGAAACGATTTTCACTTGGTCATAATCTAACGCCATCTTATGTTCGTTTGAAAAATGCACCTGCTCGCATCACCTGTCGTTTGGAAAAAAAAACGTAAACCGGTTGACCGTATGAGCGTATGGCGCGCCATGTGGTTTTTTTTAACAATCACGATAGCACCAAATGTAACGAAACTTTAGAAATTCCTTAAGGAAATTATTCAATTCCTTAGATGTTTATGAATATGATAATAATAATAATAATAATAATATAACTTATAAGTGTATGGTACAGTATATTATGTTATTATTAAACGGAACAATGAATCGAACAATGCGATATCAAATATCGGCGATATCTGCAATTATTAATCATACCTTCGGGCAAAATCCTTAAAGAAGAAAGTCAAATCTAATTTTCTCTCGTGAAATATTTAGTTCGTTATTTTATTATTACTATTACCATATATATTATTTAATACAAATTGCTCGGAACACAAAGCGCTCTATAACGTTATACGAATATTTGATACATATTTGGAAAGTTCAAGCTCTTGGAAAGATGAAACGATTTTCCGAGAAAAGCGTGCAACGCTTATGGAGAATTAGGTACGCAAAATATTTCAAAAGACAAATTATAAAATATGTAATACAAATTAAAACAAAACTTAATGGAAGCTCAATCTGTGTAATATGATTATAATACGTACTGCAACTAACGAATATATTTATCTCGAAATCAGTACATAATTTATCGTGATATAGTATAACTTTATTAGCATTAGTGTGTTGTAGTCAAAGTCAATTACGTTGCATTCAATAATTTTCTACTGAACGATTGTAAACCATAATAACCGTATAAAATAATACAGTTTTGAAAGGTCGAATCGGAATGGTATTTTATCATCTCGTATAATATTATATTATAAAGTTTGGACTGTGAACAATATACAATAATATTCACAGTACAACACTGCACAATGTTCGATGGTATTTATTTTTTATTAATCGTACTTTGGTGCACTGGTGCGTTTGAGTGTTAATTGATTTCTGTACATCGTAATATGTGTTTGTCGAATGCCGATTAGATTTTCGTTGATTTAACGCCCGTTACAGGTACCGCCCTCCGACTGTATCGCCACTGGCCCTCCGGCGAGTATCGCGAGAAGCAATAATGACGATAATAATAACACCCGTGACACATAGGTAGGTACGTATTTCGACAATAATAATTACCACCGTTACGTGTTTTCCGGACGGACATACAACGGCGTGCACTACGATAATATAATAAAACACATAATATACCATTATACGCGCGTCATGATGCAGGTACGTATATTTTCGTATTTTATATATCGGACGAGAGGAAAATATTGTGCGCATCGGACGAGTAAATTGGAAATTTCGACGTGGATAATTAGCTCGGAGGGTACCCACTTTACACCGCGGACGTTTGCCTGAATTGGCAATCAACGGGCTGTTAAATTGAATTTCTGCTGGTTCGATTCGCCATTGCCATACACGAATACGTAAAATGTATAATAGAACTACTGATTCAGTTCAAGTGAGCGACTGTCCGTGATGTATTATATGGACATCCGTAGCAGTCATTTTGCCTCGATTGCAGACGCGCAACGGACATAGAATATTATATATAATTCGACGAGAAAAACAAACTGACACCGAGTTCGTCGAGGTGGGTCTCTTGAAAAAAATTTATTAAGATATATAATGATTGGCCGAAGGGTTTGGCGTTGCAGTGAGACATCATTACTATTATTATAACCGAAATTGGTCGGTCGTGATAAAACATCGAGTATAGTATTATTATGACATATAACTAATATGTACAAAAATTAATAAAAAGTAACTATAAGTGTTATAATAACTATGGTTACTATGATCATCAAAAATATTTATTAGCACTTAAAGTCACGCCATGTCTCACTACAGTGTAACGAAAAGTCTTAACTTTTTTTTAAAACGTCTCTAAAAACTAGAATCTGTTCAAACTTTCAATGATTTGGAAATTAAAAAATAATAATATTTTTCTCAAATGTTTGGTTGTTGTAAGACCCGTAGAGGAATGACTGATTTTTGATCTGTTGTATTACTCTTACATATGTAGTATAGGTACTTTCGTAGCTTCTTATTTGCTGATCTCTCTCTCTTGGCATGTTAACAATATATTAATTTAATGTCTAAAACCTATACAGGTATATATAGAGGATAACTATATAGCGTTCAACACTTCAAACGTTTTGTAAACCATTTAGCCCAGCACTTTGACAAAACGTATATCATTTCACCCTTCGTGCGCGCGCACAAACACATATACACACGCACATTATAATGCTATGCGGGTCGGTACGAGGGGTTTTCGGTCGTCTTATACCACATTCCACACAGCATCGCTGTACTTGTACTATTATCAACGTGTCTTTTAACCCGCCCAACAAATATTCCGTACGTTTTAAACATTCCAAAACGGCACTCTCGCGTTATTTCCACGAATAACCGGCAAAATGGTTATACGCGACGCTCCTCGTCCAAACATGCATATAGAATATAATATTATACCGAGCCGAAAATGTAATAATATTATAATACACTATATAATGTCGTCTGTTTTTCATTTAAACATGATTCAATATACGATAGACAGAAAGAAAGATAAATGGATTTAGGTGATATATACACATAATTATATTACGTCGTATTATAATTGGCGAGTATTATTATTATAATATTTTTATTCCTCGGGGTTCGTATCTCCAACGAAAATATTATAATTCCTTCTGACTCGTTTAGCTAGATACTGGGTTACACAAATCTTTATTTTTTTATTAAAAATAGTTTTACAAAAATAAAAAAACTGCATTGAAAAGAAATATATCTAAGTAATTAAAAATAAAATAATAAATTGATAAAATTAATTTTATTATTATTTGAATATTAAAGGAGGTAAAAAAAAAATTATCAATAATGCATTAATTTGTAAATAATGGTAGGTAAGTAATTTTTATAAGCTAAAAAATTTAGTAAAATTATTTATGTTTAGTCTTATTTCACAATACTAAAATAAAACGCAAAAAGTTAATATTTAAAATTCTTCTATGTCTCTTATGTTGTAGTAATAAGAAAAAAAAACACTTTAATAAAACTTTTAATAGGTAAATAATTGTATATTATATTATCTACAAGGTAGGTTAGGTAAAAACAACAGAAGTTTTAACTAATATAAATATATATAAAGAGAATATTTTTATGTACACAGCGTCATAAAAATATTTACATTTAATTAAATACCTCTGTAGTACTTGATTTCACATAAATGTTAGTATGAAGGGTTTACGTAGGTAACGACGGCGTGTGATCAATTTGATTTTACATACATTTGCATTTCCACTCAGTAAATACCAATATTATGTAAAGTATGTTTAAATATTTAAACTCGGTATTTCATATTGATGACGACGTCCAAAAATAATTGAAATTTTACATAGTTTTAAATATATATTAGAATGATTTTTTTTTTTAATTTATCAGAAATTATCTAGTATCAGTCGAATTTACAGATATATTAATTGTACAATTTAATATAATAAGTAAAAATGTTTTACCTACTTTATATTATTATAAAAATATATATTTTATAAGATTGAATTAGGTACTTTGCCATTTTTTATGTAATATTATTCGAAGTGGCAAGATCTATTATTATTTCCAACGACCGTCCGCGGCGCACCCGACTGTTTTGACGTAAAGCCCGAAACCTGCGGGGGATCTGTGACGAAAAACGTTTGTCTCAGAGAATTGCCAACAAAAACATAATAAAATATTATGTATACAACCCTAGTACAATGTGGCAGAGAAGGTGCGAAAACGTATAGACACATACATAATAATAATAATAATAGCTATAACATAGGTACTAGCCATACTATATAATAATTAATAGCCACTGCGGTGGGTTTTTGCGCTACGCGCGCGCGTGTGTGTGTGTGTAATGTGTGTGCACATTACCGGAAGGAGAGGAAACGCAATCAGCGGACCGATGACAGATGGATACTCGCATATTGGACTTGCTATTATATACGCGAGCGCGCGCGCGACAAGTCATTAGTTATCTGTGTGTTATTGTGTTAAAATCATCACACACTAGCGCTTGCACACAATGCGAATACCGAGGACGTGGAAGAAATCTTCATTACAGAGAGTAAGAGAGAGATGAAAACGGCCGCGGGATGGTTTAATTCGAGACGTCCGGCAGCATCACGTCGAGAGAGGACAGATATAGTCAGAGAGAGAGAATATAAATATATATATAGTATTTGTATAATATGCGATGATGACGTAAAACAATGGCCCATTCGGTCTGTTTTAATTAAAACTATCTACAAAAGCAGCGTCTGCCGAAAGCTTCCTCGCGTACTTTATTCCGCACAACAACTACTGCGCTCACCCCGCCCGTATACTATACGCGGCACACGTCATTTCTTGTCCATCACACACACGTCTCCAAACGCCCGCACCGAGATAGATGAGCCCCTCAGCATTCTCAACGGCTATACGTATATTATATTTTATTATGTACGTATTATTGTCGTTGTTGATATTAACACAATACAGTGATTATATAATAATAATAATTATTATTTTAACATGAATATATATATATATTTTTTTTTATATATATAATGAAATAATTTCCACCATGCGATGTATAAATGAATATTGAACGTTTCCCATGCGTCCACGATCATATTAAACATAATATGAATATTATATAGGTATGAGTTTAATAAAACAAGTCATCTGCAATAATCCGCCACCGAGCTTTTAACCGGATTTTGAATAACAAGAGACGGTGTTACTGAATCGGAAACCCGCACGCTTTTTCATATATATATATAATATATACATGGTAGAGTATGTGAACGTAAAGCCCAGCATGATTTTCGCATGGTTTTTGGGCCAATCAGATGGATGGTGTATAAATAATAACGCATCGAGAGACGAAGAAGGGAAACACTCGTTCGATAAATTCTTTGAATATATAGATGCGGCATGAGTTCATCTTCTGTTGCTTGATACACTTCGATAGATTCTAACAATGTCATAAAGGTCTGCCGTTGCCACTACATGAAATGTATTATGCAGCTTCATATATTATATAGGTCTGATCCGTCTTATCCGTGGGTCAAATTCAAAAAAGGTTTAATATTGTTGAGTTTGGAAAAATTCACCGAAAGTTTTAAATAACATTGTCGTCGCGATATAAGGTCAAACGTCCAACGTTTCGGTAATTATTCAATAGAAAAATGTATCGACAACTGAAAATATGATCGAACGATCCGCGTACAGCATAATACAAATAATTATATTCAGCTTTTGGCGTGTATAGGTACCTACTACGAGAGTATGAGACCTATGGAATTGATCGGTGAGAATTGGAGCGTCTAAAACGCAACAGACCATGAAAGGATTGGTCTATCGGCACTGTGGTGCGAGGGATGAAATATTGTATTGACAGAGTGAGGGAGAAAATTATAACCTATATGGCACGTGAAAGCAAGAAGGTTTCAAAGGTTAATGGTGCGTGTAAAACGTCCGTTCTTTAAGTAAAATAAGCAAAATATGGATTGTGGTGAAAATCTACAAACAAACAAAGCTTTGAAACAACATTTTCAATAACCGACATGTCAAATACCTGTAAAGCGTATACTATGCAAGTTCGTAAAGAAAACCCCACTCAATATTATAGCATGCAATTTATACTTTCCCAGTTTGTACGCTTAATTTATGAGTCTACACTGGAATATGAAAAACAATAACAATTTACGTCATCACTATTACTAAATATGTTAACTATATTGTAGTATGATATAATAATAATATTACTATTGATTTTTATTTTAACTTGTTAAAATAACCCATAAAAAATATAAAAAAATATAAAATATTTATATAATATAATTGACTGGTAAAATATAAAAACATATTATTGATAAATTATATTTTATAAATATAATTAAATATAATATTTTTAAATATTTATGAAAAAATTATGAGTACTGAAAATATAATTATAATTTAATAATCGATATAATATTATACAAGATGTCTATAGTCTGTGTAGAAAATGTGGTCATAAATATTGAAAAAAAATCAACAGCACTACCTATTGCAAGTAACCATAGCAACAAAAGTCATGATGGTTTGACGGAAATGACGGACTTATAAGACATCAGTATTGTATACGTACGGTATCATATATAATATAAAATCCTAAATGTACGCCGATGTTCAATCGATTTCATTTTTAAACGAGAAAAAAGAAAGAAAATCATGAAATCTACTACGTTTTTATTTATCTCGTAGTTTAAGACCTGGTCAACTGCAGAGTGTATTTGTATGTTTTGATATATTATATTGTATATATAACTATACTGAAAACATTAGGGGGGGTCAAAAAGTAGGATTAACTTCAGGAAATTGCAAAGCCACGTTCTGAGATCTCACTTCAGTGCGTATAATGCATTAAGCGACCAAAAGAGTAGGTATATATTTGGATTAGATTTATTTAACGTCCACAGTCCATTACACTTCTAGGTTGCTATCTATCTAATTTTACGTTGACACAGTTTATGAAATGGCCTTTGTTTTACATATTTTAAGTACACAACTGTAACTTTATTTCATTTAAATTTTATTGGGATTAGAATTACATCTGCAAAGAGGCTTATGTTGAAATCGTATAATAATATACATCCTAGTAATTATATTATAATAGTCGAGAAAAGTAGAAAATATAATATTTAAAAAATTGCAAAATAAGAAAAAAATAAATACATAAATATTAATATTATACAATGATAAAACAATCCATAAATCGCAGTTTCTGTAAAAAATCGTTTGATACTTTTTGTTTAACATATTTTCAGAATCCATAACAGTGTGCTTATCATAAAAGACAAATGGAAAATTCGTCTTCTCTGTGAAAAAAAAAAGAGTGATAGCACTATATTCAATTAGTTTCATAAGACGACTGTCGACGGATATACATGTCTCTGCGTATACAGACTGTAATTAACATATAATTTTATTATTGTATTATAATGGGCTATATTGTATGAAGTTATAATAAATATATGGATAGTAAGTCGTCAAGGAACAGTTATTGCACGGAGACTGAACGAAAATTCATGATGGGTATTGTAATTTTTGTCTCCTCCAATTTATTCGTCTCGTGGTATCTGTTCATTATAATATGTATGAATTCAACGAACGCGTTTAAACGGGATTTTCTTTGATCAGCCTATGGCGGGGGGGGGGAGGGGGTGACGTTGGCGGAATCTCGATTGGTTAAATTTAATAAGGTATGACGGATCAAAGTAAACTAAAACCAGAGGAGTATTCGATTATTATTATTTGCCGTTGTCGTCCTTATAGTCGTAGCCTTCTTCACTCATTACAAGACTTCATCGTTCTAAGTAAGTATTTATATATATACACACACACACATACACACACTCGCCCATCAGATGTATCAGATCGGAGTAGTTATGTGTAATTTCATAAACGTTGAGCTCGAAAATCAAAATAATCACCGCAAACCTTTTCCGTAATGTATAACATTATTATCCAACGTTATTATATTATAGTGTTGCCTATTGTACATCTATTGTAATGCGTTAAAATTATGAACATTATCGGGTAAACGTTAAATATTATTAGAATATTATAATATAGACCATCGATCACCCGTGCCAATCTGCGCTTATAACTCATTATTAGTCATTATTCATTATATTATATTATTAGGCGTATACTATACACATTTTATAGACTAAATACGTGATATATCGTTTATTTTAAAATATTTAGATCGTTTCGCTTTATAATAAACACCTGCGTCGACTTTGCATCGCATAAAGCATTTTATTTTTCATTTATTTTGTTAAATGCACTTGGCGTAATTACTTATTCAATTTTGGTCGTGTAAAATGTGATATTATCCATGTTGTTTTTAAAATGCTATAATATTGTTATTTATTGCTACATCAAATTTGATCGCCAACCAATCAATTTATCTATCACATAGTATTATATGCATTTAATCATTACAATCATAGTGGGTTTTAATAATAATAGCTAAAGACGTTATAATCATCTAATAATGTAAACATAATAATATTATATTATTATATTATACTATTTAGACAAAGAATAAAATTTGTATCATTGTTTTTTTATATTTACAACAACTATAACAACTTTCTACATAATATGTACATGTGATTGTATTTATTTTAAGCATTTATTTTATTGCAAGAAAATTTGTTTAGAATAAAAATGAATCAAAAAATCTGTTTGCTAAAAATACTGATAATATTGTAATAGTTATTAAAAAAAAAAAAAACAAGAAAGCACAATTGACAAGAACATTTCTATTTTTATAGTTTTTATAGTACTTAAGTGATATACAGCCAAATAATATATTTTTATTGCTTTCTACTACCACAGATAAACTGTGACTTATATATTACTATTTATTCTTCATACACACATTTTGTATCCATTTTCTTTTGCAGTGAAGTTAATGGTAATATTGATAAAAGAATTAATTATCCGAAAATACGTTTTTAGTATAAATTTATTATACACAAGTTAAAAAATAATGTAAAGGTATGATATTTAATATTCAAATATTTTATTGTTCTATTACGTTTGATAAGTACGTGAATCAAATTAATTTGAATAAATAAGACTTAGTAGTTTTCTAATGTAAGTTATATTATTTATTTAAATTTTGTTTAATGTCGACTTTTTCTAAGAAATATACATAATATGTCATATATAAAGACGATTCATATTAAATGTGCATTAAATAAAATTTAATGATGGTTAATAAAATATTTTAATGTAAGTATACGATATTAAATAAGTAAATCAAATGAAACATTTTTGTGTAACATTTCGTGTTCTCAATTTTATTATTACCTACCTATTAATTCTTTTGTTTAACTTTGTATATAAATATACAGCATGAGTATATAAAATATATATTCGCATATTTATAATAACCAAGCCACGGTTTAATAATAATACAAATGTGATATGCGTGAAAGTTATGACTATTATTATAATTTTTTTGTTTTTAATGTGCCATATCCATCAAGACAGGTATTCAACGTGAAATCTTACGTATGCGTGGGTAGTTCACATCAGCCATAGCGTGTACAATTTTTACTTAAAGTTTAAAATTGAGATTTAGTAGTTACATATTTTGTCTCTTCCACTAGCTTTTCTTGATTATTCTCTCTCCGTCACTCTCTCGCCCGTGTCTCTCCGAGCTTTGGGTAAGTCAAGCGCGTTTGCTATATTATTATACATTTAATATATATATGTGTGTAGGTAGGTATAGTCGTTGTTGTGTAGTAGCTCGTGTTAGTTTTTCAGAAATTCCGTGTGGTAAATGTTTGCTATTCTGCTGTTTAACCGCACGTAATAATTTACTGCCGCCTTCTGTTTTGTACAGACTTTTGATTAAAGTAGACGGGGCCTCTGAATAGGACACCGGGGAATACTGTACCGGCTTGTCGGATCGCGATATAAAGTTATCACGAAGTAGTCACCCAAACAATAAAATGATAATACTCATAATGATATTATGTCATCTAGCGCTGTCTCAATTTCGTTCACTTCCAACGAGGTCGTTGAGTAACACTCAGTTTAAATTTGACTCTGCAGACATCGGAGATAACACATTTTATTATTATCGTTATAACTGTAGGTACTGGACAATTTTCACGAAACACGCTCACCTCTATTTTTCTTTCGATTATATACACATTTATTGAAATTCTGACTTTTAGAATTTTTAAATATACTTAAATATTTAAATAAACACAACGAATAAAATTTTATGTTTAATAAAACATAAATTACATATAAGACATTTAGTTAGTAATAGGTATCAATTGTAATGTTCATTCGATGATGTGTTTATTTTCTACCTATATTTCATCATTGTTATAATAATAATTAAAAAAAAACTCGCTAAAGGGTCAAAATAACGAAAATCGCATGTTGCAATCGTATCATTTGCATTGTCCTCCGCGATGTATACCTATCGTATAAGTAATAAGTAGGTAGACACTACACTATTGTTGATTTAAAATTAAAGCTCATAATAATAATAATAAAAGTACTGCATTATAATCCTATGATATTCTAAGGCCGTATAAAAACATACGGTGTTGTGAATTAATATAATTGGGTTTAGCAACGGGCTACTCCGACAATTTAATCAACTTTTGAGTTACATAAACGAATAATAAAAAACCGGGAAAACACATGGAATATACGATGTAATAATCTGATTAGAATAATCCCTGAACGATGTCAAAAAAAAAAAAAAAATGATTCGGAGGACAAAGGTAAACCGAAAAAGTGAAAACGAACATGAAAAATAAGTCCCCGATTATAGCGGCGACCGCGTGTGTAGACAAAGCGTCATTGATGATGATCCCGTGGGATAAATGTTAGTGCGGACTAGCAGCTTCATATATCTATATATACGTATTTGGCTTTTGATATTATACTATACTATCATAACGAACGTAAAGCGTGATATTTCAAACCAGCTAAAACCTGCTCTTATAATATTATAACGCGTATACATTTTATATAAATACGAATGGTGTTGGACTGTGAATAATATATTTACGGCATATATCATATATTTGTGTATTATTATATTTACAATAGAAATCTATATACAATGCATAATATATTAATACTATACGGATGTCCGATTAAAATTGTGCTCGTAAATAAGTGCATAGACGCGATAATACTATGGTCGAATAAAAAAATGTTATTATTTTAATGATGTTCACTATATCAAAATCAAAGGGCGCTTTGACGTTTGACGTACTTATTTATTTTTATTCCGTATCTATACATATTTTAAATGCGGGGGTAGATCTCGACACGAGACGATGAAACTATTATACTATTATTATTATCTTTCAGTTTTCATTTGATGCTGCAAATTATTAATAATACAACTAATAAACGACGAGAACTCCTGATTTCATTTTACAGTAGATATAATAAGCACTTTCAGAAATTCGATGTTCATTCTTAAAAAATACAATTTTGATTATTAATTATAATGTTTAATATCAGTTACCTTTTTCTTTCAAATATACCTAAGTACTTTACTAGATAAAACCAAATAATTTTCAGCTTCTAGCTTTTATAGTAATTAATATTTTATATGAAGATTAATAGGAATTTAATAATAGTCGAGTCATAACAGATTGTCAAACACAAAATAATTTTTAAACTGAATTCACCGCAATGGTATCATTAATATTAACGTTATTGAATTCATTTTATTTTCTTTCTCTCTCTCTCTCAAAAAAAAAACAAACAAACAAACTTGTAATGTAAAATAAAAAACCCTTATTATCATTGATAAAATAATTGTTTACATTGACAATATATGTTAACTTTTAAAGCTTAAAGTTAAAACAAAAAACTCATAACACAATAATATACCGAGATTTTTAAACAGACACAATATTTTTTTATGATTTACTTATCAAATGAAATATATTTCTGAAAATCTAATATGATACATTTGTTTTTAGATTTTCTAAGTATTATATATTTATACATTAGCTATAATTGTCATGTGTATATTGCGACAAGAACTGACATAAAAAAAAGCAACCTACGCATTGTTTTAAGCTATGTGGGCAAAAAAATACATATATTAGGTGCCTACTGTATTGTACTATTGTATTATTATATTTTTAGTTAACTAATATTTATTTATATGATATTATATGGTATATACTATATACATGCTATTAGTTTATCCTCACTTGTAATTTATCTTTTGCGTACTTATATAATATATTATACGTACTCGAAAACTATTTGAAGATATATTATGAACAAGAATAAACTGTGTGTAGTTAACCGGGTCGATCGACCTGCTACCGGACGGCAAGTTTGTTCGGAATACCGTAATTAAGAAAAATGTGCGCGCGTGATGTTTACATTCTAACAACCAACTCTGTAGAAGAGAAATAACACCTATCTATTTTGGCTGTAAAAATCGATCCAACTACGAAATTGTCGTATAATACTCGCTATCTTAGCAACGTCGGTACGCACACAAACAAGCACACACACACAAGACAACATACATTGTATCATATAATTTAATGGAAATGCGTTGATCAACACGAGTCGTTAGTTCGTGTCGTTTATTCCGTATTAATCTTGCGAGCATGTTTTTCTTTAAACCGTTTAAAAAATCGGCCTTCAAGTTCAAACGCCATCGCTGTTTATTGTCTTTTTTTCTAATCTGATCAAAAATCAAAAGTGTAACACACAAAATACCATCGATAGCAGGCTTATCTATCGTCATATTTCATATACATATATATATATTATTGCAAAACGTATCACGATATCATACTTGGCCGATAATAAAACGTCTATATATCGAGGGTTTGAATATTCTTCCGACGTGATTTTCAGCGGTCGACAGCGTCACTATATACAAATATTATAATATACGCAGTAACGTTACATATTACATATTACGTGTGAGTATTACTACTATATATAATATCTGCTGCCGTGTATGTTTGTAATGACACGTGGTAGATGCATATACATAGAATATAATCGCATACGCTCACCATAGGTATAGGACGTACACGTTATATGCATAATAGTGTATTAAACCTTGTGCCGTGCGTACACAATAATAATGCAGTCGTCGCCGGCGTTCTTCTCGCCGCCCGAGTAAGTCGCGCGCGCGGGCGGAAGCCACTGAAAGTCGAATCTAATTTGTGTGTTACACACGAACGTGGAAACGTGACTCTGGCATATAGTAGTACAACTGCCACCGCCCATTGCCGTTCCATTCCGCTCTGTCGTTGTCGCCGACGTGTGTGCACGGCCGGCGTATCGTATCGCATCCAATACATCGTACCTATATACGTATATACGATTTCCGACGTGGAAATTAAACTTCGTTCATCTCTACCGGCGGTGAACGGTTCGAAAAAAAAAATCGTATTCATTGTGTGTGTGTGTATGTATGCGTGCTGTTATATGAGGGGAAACCGAACAGAAAAAAAAACAGCATAAAAATAACCAAAATAAAACAATGGGGAAAAAATAGTACACACACACACACACACACACAGGAAACTGGTGCTGGAAATCAATAAATGGACTACCGCCGGCGTGCGTATACTTCCTGACGTATATTATGTACTGTAGCTACCGCCTCCATCGCCATATATAGTGTGTGCGTCCGGCTAATGTGTATACATAAATCCACTCGTGTGTGTGTGTGTGTGTGTTCAATGCGTGTATATTATCGTATTATATATATTATATAATATAATTATCGTTGTATGTTTCATCAACTAGTTACCTCCCCTCACCCCACCGCCACCGCGATTGAACCTGCGCGATTGCCGACCGCACAAACTTTTCCGGACGAGGGTCCGTACACAGTCCGATGGTCCGTCCTTTGCACGGTGATGGCCGACTACAATACGGTGGGCTTTCCGTAAAAATGTAAATCGTGCAATCGCGACGACGGTTTTTTTTTTACGCCTAGTCGGCTCGTTTGCGTGTCTGTTCGACTACCGGTATATTTACGTTGTAATTATATACATATATAATTAAGAAATTGTATACATACATAATTACGAAAACGTATAGGTACATACATATAGCTGCATACGTATTATACTATGGATACTAACTGAAATCATCCAAGCCGTATATCGTACATGATTACGATATTCTTGTTTATTTTTCTTCTTGTATTTATTATAATATCCTTCCAGTAGTCACATTTATAAAACTTCACTCGCCAAGCAGTCTAGATCTTCCCGAGTCTTATAAGTGGTATTTTCCCAAGTGCCTTCCATATTCCGTCATAACTTTTTTTATTATTTACTTAATTTTTTTTTTTTAAAACATGTTTTAGAATTTGGATGCTATGCTACAATAATGTCCTTAAAACCAAACTACAGTCATTGGTTCTCTGATTTATTGTAGTTTTTAATTCTTTATTAAATGTTTTTTATCAACAGTCTGTGTTTATATCACTCAATTTCTTCTCAACACTTAGTCTTATAATTAATATAGTCTTACTTTTCCTATAGTGGTATATATATATATATATATATATATAGTATGTTCTCCACTTAAGTTCGTAAAATCAAACAAGACATTAATAATTGGTCTTCTCTTTTGAACTGTCCAGAAAGTTTGAAGTAATTAAAACAAAACGTAGAAAATTGATTACACAAGTACACAACTAGGTACACAAGTATTATAAACTTTGTAAATAGCCATAGAGAACTCTTCAATGTATATCTGTATTGTTTGCATGACCATTAAACATATTTTCACTGAATGCCGTCAACTCTCAAAATAGAGAATATTCAAAGCTCTCGGAATCATTAGCTGAATTAAACTGATCACTCAATCAGGACCCCTACTCTATATCCGGTACCATTAACTCCGTTGTCACTGTCCATTTATACATGACGTCTCTAAGACAAAAATAAATAATTATTATAATCGTTTAAAACGTCAACTATTATAATAGTTACAGTTATTATATAACGACGTTTGAAAAAAATCGATTATAATTATTGTATAATATAGTGTATACTGTATACGCACTATCACGAGACCAGCAGGTGGTAATTCGATAATATTTACGACTTTTTTTCTCTTTTTTACTTTCATCAACACTTTTAATATTAAATATTTATAAATTGATGATGCCGCTAATAGATTGTAAGTGCTTAAAATCAAAGGTTGTTATTCGTATTGATCTTATTTTAATACGAACAATGTAAAATTCAATCAAATAATACTCTTAACAGACTTTAAATAATTTATGTAGGTAGATTAAAATGTAATTGATTACAAAAAAAAAAAAAAGATTTATATTCCAATGATTAATTTATTTTTTAATATTTTAGATTTAAAATGTTGTTTACATAAAAATGTATAAAACTACCTACAATGTTTTTATTAAATTGTATTTACATAAATATTGTGTAATTACTTAAACTTTTTAAACTTTTACCGTTTACAAAATTTGGTCGATTATAATAAAATAAAATAAAAATGACGAAATACCACACAATATAAATTTTTTTTTGGGTTTAATTTTAGTAAAGATTTTCAAACTAAATTATTTTATATTATTTGAAATCTATTTAACAATCGATTCAATAGTTAAATACATTTTCCAAAATTGGTGTATAATAGCCCAACTGTTTTTAAATATTATAATTATATACATATATCGTATTATATCGAAATATATTATACTAAATAAATAGGCATTGATTTACAAGAGTTTAAATAAAGAATATTTTAATATTCATACGGTAAACATGCATAATTTTTGTTTAAATAAGTAAGTATTATGTAAAACACACATGTTGTATACAATGCACATATTATTTTATTTGACTTAATTATCATGATGTCGTAGGTGTTGCAGCGGTTCAGTGGACGCGATATACTAACTATAAATATGAGTATTTTGCTTATTAGACTTCTAGGAAGACAAACAATGAAATATGTTTATTAATAATAAGTACTAAAAAATATGTAAACAACGAGTAAAAAAAAAATTGAAAAAAAGTATTATTTATTATTTACCCTGGAGGGATGAAACAAAGGTAGTCTAATCTTATAAAATAATAAACAATCAATCTTCAAAGGTAGCTTAGCATATTATTTATATCATACTTCTTTCAACGTAAGAATTAAAACTAAATATTTATTATAAAATAATGTATTTACGAAGATTAAAGAGAAAAAATAGGCTTATAATGTTATGTTGATGAACACATTAATATTTCTAGGAATGTAAATTAAAATTAAATTTCAGAAAACAAGACTGCAAAATCACTTAGGACCTTTTACAATTTGGATTTTAGACCACAGAGACGTGGTTTAATTACTATGACGTTATCAAAAAGCTAAGAGCTGCTGAGAACAAATTTCAACAAATAACACCAATACAAACGACAGAGGAGGTATTAATCATTATTACCGGGGAACAGAGACTATATTATAATAAATCTTGGATGCTGACAAACAAAGCAAAAAATCAATACACAAAACAAAAACTGTAATGTTTTACACATAAATAACTATAGAGATACGAAATTTCGTAATCTTTAATTTTTATTTTTAATTTTGAGAGTAGGTACATAATTAATTATATCTTATGTGCGATAAAATAAAAAAGTATAATATGAGCTTTCTAATAGTTGTTGGTATATAAAACTTTGGAGCAATTTAAATTGTTTGAATATTAAATCGTCGTCAAAAGTTACATGCGTTAATTAGCGGCATGATAGGTAATAATATAATGTAATATGATTTGGTAATAAAACAGCAGGATGGGTTGACAACAGCTGCTGATTAAACCGTGATCAAATTGTCGTAAATCCGATAATTGAACTTATATAAGGAAAAACCTCTTTGGTTTCTATACCAATAACTTCAAACTTGATAATTGCACTGCGTGAATGTAATCGTTAACAGATCGTTGCTTTATTATTATAATATAATATCATTACAATATTATATTATTTTGTTATAAATAGGTTCATGTTATTATTTTATTTTTTCATTTTCTACTACAATAATTGAAAAACTATATTAATCCATAATAACATATATAAATAATACATAAAGTAATCTAGTAAATCCCTGCAAACAGTTTGCATACTATTTGTGTGATACTATAGAATTTCCCTTGGCTAATTTATTGTAATAATATTTTTGTGATCCTATGCATATGTATTTATAAAATAATTAATCATTTGTTAATAGGTATGATTATGAGCAAAACATATTACTTATTTATTCTACTTTTTACAAGGGAATCTTCATACACGTAAAACGCATCTTAAAAAAATTAACATAAGAGCAAAGCCATTTCAACCAATATCATAAAAATTAATATTATGCACTTACTGGTTAACAAAATAAATTTTGCTACTATTCGATAATAGGTATGGGCACAATCTAAAAAACGAGATAATAAGTCAAAAAATGACTTATTTTGTTATGGAACAGAAAAAAATGGCAGAAAGAACAAAAAAAAAAACACGATTGATTGTAAGTAAGACTTTATATCGATAAAAATATATATATATATAACATCATCCATATCAGTATTCATTTATATACGTCAAGCTAAATATTATAAATGATAGATGATAATAAATAAGTGTTAATATAATATTATAGAATATAGGTACAAGAGTGAAGTATATATAAACGACTAATCTTTAAAACAAACTAAGAGGCGTTGTGATATTTGTTACAAATTAAGAACGTCCTAATAATAATATACTTAACTAATGGCTATTGAAACTATATAGTTGTTAGTAAAAATAAAACTTCTGGTTACAGATCAACAAAGTTAAAGAATCTTAGTCTAAAACGGAAGTCGAAAAGGTATCTATAAAAGGTGTAGACAAAAAATATTACAATAATAATTAACGTACTCACTGAACAAATGTAGTTATATACAAACAAATAAACAATGCGTTAACAAAGCTGATATATATAAAAGGTCCAGGCGTAAAAGACTAAATGAAGATCACTTGAAGAAAAAAGGTTTAAAATAATTTTATTTGAAATTATACGATTGTTACATATAATATAATATAATGTTAAATATATTATCTTAACGAGTTATATATGTAAATTATATAGATAATATTTTTATACTCGGTATTAACATTATTAATATCAATCTTTGGTAAAGACCAAATGGATTCCTAAGCTGTTAGATGATGAAATAATATGTTATATATTATGCAATTTGGGTGTATGTGTATAATAGCGAAAAAGGTTTATGAAAAAATAAGAAAACGAGGAGAGAGAGAGAGGTATTGTGTGAGCAGTAGAGAAAAAATGTAAAGAATGAAGAAAGCGTAGAGAATAGAAAAAAAACCGTCGCCAAGGCTTTCTGTAATTACCCTGCGGTTGCCGTCCGCTCGCGTCAAGACGTTAGGCACCACCCCCCCCCTCAGGGCTTACACACTGCGAGTCGAAGGGTGCTGTGCGGGTGTTCGGTGGGTGGTGTTTGGAGCGAGTGGTGCTTGCCGCGGCAACGTCGGGAAATATTGATTGTCCCGCGCGCCCTCCGCAGGCACATGTGGAAAACAACCCCCGCCCGTCAGACTATTGCCGCCGCCGCCGCCGCCATCGCCGACAGTGTTTTGCTGCCGGGTGAAATTTAATAATCGAGCCCCTCAGGTTACGACGTCGACGACGACGACGACGACTACGACGACGGAAAAGGGACGCTGTCGTCGTGGCGTGGCGACGCGTCCCATTCTTCTCTTTTTTGCATTAAACGTTTTATTCATCCCCCCCGCCCATACACGCATGCCTGACATACACATCCATTTACCTACACTAGCGACGATTCACCTCTCTTAACCATTCGTTGCCAACGCTGACCGACTCAGCCGAAGAAGAGTTACCCCTTAGGTATACTCCTATGCGCCGTGCCGTCACCGTTAGTAATATAATTATTGTCATTAATTAAACACACGTGCCGAACGTTTCCGACCAAACCCAACGCACCAGAAGCGATCCCAGGACCCGTGTAATCGAACGAATTTGTTTGCGAAAATTAATATAGTTATTCTGAATGTCGTATATCCATCAAAAGCGCATCTAAGTCGACGATGAAACAAGTCGAAATACAACAATTGTATACCATATTCACACCGCGTAAGACAATACATGTCTCTCGATAAATTCCTCGCCTATAGGTGCACGAGTTGTAACTTACAACAATAATATCGTTATAATATACATTATACTATGTTATATATAGGTGATATATATTATATATTAAAATATAATATTAAAGTTTGGGAGTTGAAATCATCGACATTATACTGTCCACAAAAGTATCAAAATTAGTAAGTTTTTTTTCTATATTTTCGTATATTATATAGAAAATTATCGGTGTACTTATAGATACAAATCGTTGACTTGGTTTTTTGTGGAAACGAAAAATATTAATCTCGGCGGTGACTCGATAAAGTTCCCTCTGAAAGTAATGAAGCGTTCTCTCGGGTACAGTTGGAACTCGAAGGAATTACTTCGGGGAATTCTTAATCTTCGCTACATGCACCGGAGAAAAAATAAAAAGAAACGTCGTACAATAATGTTATACAAGTATTTTCTATTCAATAGTTGATTACCTACACAGACCCTCGCACATATATTGTTCTGTACGGCTACATTTATGCAATGAAAATAAAAAGATGAAATACTTCATCCCCTTCAGAGCTTCTACAGGGATATCTGTAATAATTTTGAAATACTTGAAAATCATAATCATCTGGTGTATCTCCCGGTATGAAGATCAATATTGACGTGGTGGGGGAAATATAGTTGAAATGATAACTACCATAGTTTGTTTTTTGGATAAAATAAAAATATTTTGAAATTAAATTGTTATTGATAAATCGCAGATTATACATGTGTTACATTAAAAATTCTGAAGTATCTTAAGTAATCAGTGCGATTAAACCGGCAGGTGGACGATATAAATCATCAATAATATACTATTATTATCATAATAAGAGGTCAAAAAAGACTAATTCTTTACACGTTCCAAAACGAAAAATAACCTACTCGTGGTAGTAACTCAATTACGAACTCGTGATTTTCCTGCACACTAATTATTATTGTAGTTAGTTGTTTTTCGGCTGGTCATCGCACTGAGGTCCACGACGAACAGATGGAAAAAAGAACAAACACACACTAACCGGTTTTATGTGTAATATATTATTCACAACGTTCGTTTGACATACATTAATACCATAACCGTTGTACATAGGCAGCACAGCACTACAATGGTATATACCTTGTAAAAATGTATACCAGTTACGTTTTAATGTGAAAGATATGAAACATAGGTATTTCAGCGTAAGCAAAAACTCTTTGTTTTCGCCAAGTAAATAATATATCTTTACGGAGGGTGTTATTTTGTCATCTACTTCCGTTTAATGCGACATAGTGGAAGTACCGTTGTTAAAAGACAATATTATAATAATAAATTACAATAGCGGTTGTTTTTTTCTAATTCGATCGCATGTATAACAAAGAATTGAAAAAAAAACACGGTCCGCGGTCAAATAATAATCATAATCATTACCTGCGGAGATGTGATCGTCGCGGTCGCGTATCGGCTATTATAATACTACCATTATAATTGCGTTATGAGGGTCGTCTCGGTGGACCGTTTTATCTAGTGTACGGGTCATCGAGAAAAAAATTACTACTCACACACACTATTGACATTACTAAAACACTCGATATATATATTTATATAGCCACCAATAACGGTTAACCTGATCATTTTTTTGTTTCTCTATAAAAAAATCATTCGGTTGTCGTTGCTTTGTCGTGATCCACTACGAGTGCAGTGGCCGATATGTAAATATTCGAAATATCAAACTAGGATCAGATAAAGGAATCATTTCAGGATTAACGAACTATTAAAAAAAAAAAAAAATCAAGGTTTTGTTTCTAATCTAAGAAATTAGTAAGCTCCTCGATCAATTTCTATATTTATTATACACCCATTACTTATAAAAAAAAGTTAATAAAAAAGTTTTAGCAATCTATAAATTGTATAATACGTATCTATACACATATACACTACACATACATATATACTCGACAACAACACTTCACTGCGTATAAGTATAATAATAATATCAATCTATTGATGTGTACAATACGATTTAAATACAAAACGAAATTGCATGTGGCGCGTAGATCATAAATACATTTCAAATCGGGATGCCGTTACAGCACTGAATAAATTGCCGATGGCAAATAGCTATAAAAGCCGATCGCACCGACCGACGGGGTTTTTTTCAAAAAAAAAAAAAATAAAAAAATAGGACGTGACCAATGGCCACCTAGTCGTTTAACAACACACGTTCAAAAAAATAATTCAAAAGACTCGCAAAGCGAAGAAGTGCACTTACCGCGAGATTAAAGGCGTACAGCGGTGCGACGAACAGGGCTGCGCACAGGACGACGGCCCGCATGGTTGCAGTGGTGGTCGACGTGCGGGCTATGATTGCAGCGCGCGTCCGAAAGCACTGGGACGGACGGGTGCGCACGGCCGTCAGTCGTTTGGCGTAGAACACGAGGAGACGCGAAAGAATCAGAGAGAAGTCAGAGCTTGGAAAAAGAACCGATCCGAAAACGAAATCGAAACGAAACTCGGTGGCGAACCGCGGCGATTGTGCTACTGCAGTGTTACGGTTATCCCGCAATGTGTGTGTGTTCTCGAACCGAACGGCCGTCCGAATACTACTGACGGCGACGAGGTACGTACGATGCCCACTACACCCGGTCTCTGCTGCAGTCGGAGGTCGTGTGCGTTGGCGCGCGTGCGCTCTGGTGACCGTGTGCCGTAAAGGACTATTATCTACGTATAAATGTACCTGATATATATATATATGTATAAATGTGTGTGCTGTGAGGCGGTGGACTAAATGCGCGGGGAACGACCGATGTGTCGCTGGCTCGTCGCAGGAATGTCGTGTACGACGCGACCGAGATGGGCCCGGGACGTGGTAGTGGCGGCGGCAGTGGCGGTGGAGGCAGTGGCGGCTGTGACGGTATGGCGGAGGCGGCGGTTCGCCGAGCGCGCGCAGGTGCGCAGCCGCCGTCGTCCGGATCTAATGTGTGTTAGTGTTTCCACTTCGCGACGGTGCGGAGCGCTCCGCCATCTGTCCGCCGCCGGACTGCAACCGACCCGGTCGCCGCCGCCGCGGGGCGAGTTGTCGGCTTCGACGATATCCACCACCGTCGTCTTTATACGTGCACGTTTTCAAAAGATTCCCGTGATTTTATTATATACGTAATAATATGTTTATTTTTTTTCCCGGACTTGCCGCCGACGAACCGAAGTCCGTGCACCGTTATGATGGTGCGAGCACCTGTCACCTGCTCTATACTAACGATATTACCTTTCATATTAGTAGTTATGGGATATTATTATAGTGATGTACTAAAAATCGCGTGCGACGCGTTACACCGCTGTTTTTATGGTATTAAAGTGTTAGTTCTAGGGAAACGGGTCGTAGTGGTCAGTCGCCTTCGGGCCGGAGGTGGTGGAGACTCATTAGCCAATGATATTATTATGTGTACAAACTTGTGAACGTCGACGCGAAAATGTTTGGCAATAATTTAAGATTCGTGGTCGAAATTGCATCCCACTATTTCCGTTACACTATAAATTAGTGTATTTATAGAAAAAATAAATCGAAAACAGTGAGATAAAGAAGTACTGTGCAGTACCAATTATTACTCCCACGACGATTTTTTTCGTTGATTGACCAATAAAAAATATCGTGGTTAACCGCTTTTCTTAAATATACCGTAAAAGATAGTCGGCGATCGTCGATAAAAAAGTACTACTGTATTATGCGATCGCCTTGTGATTATCGTATTGGGGTAGTATATGGTTGAAACCTTTCCGCAATACACCGGTTAATATTTTGGCAACAAATTTTCGGGCTCATCAAACTGTGAATTTTATAATGACGTCATAAATTAAATATTAAAACATTTATTTATATTTAATCTATAATGAGGTTCTAAAACGTTACTGCAAAACTGTAAAATTTAGCCAATTGAAAAATAATTTGATATACTCAAAGTGAGCGATAACCATTGTTCTTATATAAACAATAAATTATTACTTTAACTTTGTTCTCATAAACATACTTTAATGCATAAGTACTCACAGTAAGTAAATAGGTAAGAATATAGTTTGATGAAATTCCGATCTATAACCAACCGTTTACGTGAGTTAATAACTATAATTTTCAATATTATTATGATGTAACAGAATAAATAGTGTATTTCTCAGTTGTCTTCAATTTTTGATTATCTTTTGACTGGAAATAACGCACCAAGACGCCGGGTGTAATGTCAAGGTAGAATAAACAAAGTCACGTACAATATTCACATTATAAGTTCCTTATAAGCATTGTCACAAGTTAACGTACCTCATCTTTGACACTTACTTTGAATTTGTCGCAATTAAGTTTAATGTATCTATAATTCAAAATGTTTATTACACTGTACAGGTTTGAAGAATACAAGAAAGACTTCAATAAAATGGTAACAGTAACAATATTAATATTGTAGTTATCGTGCATTTATATCGCTTTGTATTTTATTTTATTATATAATCATATAGATAATGCAAACCGCGCTGCAATTATAATAAAATATACCTAATGTATACATTAGTTAAATCTGCATATTTATTGTTGTCAGTTGTCACTGTGGTGATACTCCAGATCATAATAATATGATCGTGGTGTGACATTTTTTTTAAGCTTTGATTAATTGGTCCACATCATATCAACTGTTATAGTTCGTTTTAAAATGGTATGATAAAGAATATGTTTATTTTCTGTATAATTGTTTATGTTAAACATGTTTAACAATAGATACATAGTATATATTTTATAATCTATCTAATACAACTACTTAAAAACTTAATATTTTACAATAATTGCTTTATAGACATTTAATATTGTATACCAATTCACTGTCATTTGAATTTAATGCTTTATCAGGTCACATTAGAAACCATATTTAATATACGGGTGTTTCAAGAAATATCTGACTGATTCATACTAAATTTACATTTTAATATGTCAAATCGTCATGGTGCATTATAGTCTGTACGTATTGAGATTTAATTTGAGTCGCCCACCACCATATAATATTTAATTCACCGTAGATTTAGAAATTTCATTGAGAGTTTCTAGGAATATTTTTACATCATAATTTGTATCTTATTATTAATATAGCTTCTTAAAAAAAAAATATTTATGAAATTATATTTTAATTTATGGCTTACTGTTATATTTTAATAAATTTAATTTTTTTTTAAATAAATATATGCCGATATTTAAATAATAATATCACATTATATTTTTTTTGTATTAATTTATATTTTTTACTTATAAAATAATTAAAAAGATGTACTAAATATTCTAAAATTTGTTCGATTTCAAGTTTTTGAGTTATACATTAAAATATTAAATATATATTCAGTATTGATCATATAAAGCCATAACATGTATTAATATAAAATTTTACCAAAGTCCAAAAATGTTAGCTTTGTAATATGATGAGACAAATGTAAAACACAAGAAGAAAAGTATTAAATTTTAATAGCATGTCTTTTGTAAGTAAAATTAAGAGTTTTAACATTTAAAATTAAATTCAACTTAAAAGTTATAATTATTATATCGCGTTAATAAAAATAAATATTACTAAAAAATCGAAAAATAAAAAAAAATAAAGATACAAAATAATTATTTCATCGTATCGAATTGCTTATAATTTATTATCTCACAAAACCATAAACGCGTGCATAAATATTTGAATATTTGAATAGATATATAATATTTTAACATTAATAAAATTAAAAAAAAAATGAATAAGTAGGTACCTAATGTACAAGAATATTTTAAAAACTCCTCTTCCAGTATTGAATGATGTATTTACCTTATAAGACCTAAAATGTTTTTAAAATTTACCTTTTAATTAAAAATTAATTAGTCGATCGGCCTAAATATCACAACCGGCTATATTATAATATTAATACGTTTCAGTATACAAATTACAAATATTAATTGATGATATTATAATAGCAATCGTATTGCTTTATACTTTATTTTGCTTTTTTTGTTCATAATACATAGAAACAGAACTCTCGCGCACCCATTCAGCTTCAGCACTGTCGCGTGCATTCACACCCGGATGTCGACCGTGCCTGCTATTATTATAAGTATAGTAAAACACTAAGATGTATTTTTTTTCCTGTTAACCGACTTTAGAGAGTAAACCAGTCCGTTCGTTTACGGTGATATTATTAAGCTATTCAGAGACGCTCTATTAATATGTATGTATATTTTTAGTATAGTGTCGTTGCCGAACAATGAATAATCTTTGTACACTTAAGGTTGTTGTATGTACGATATACCTATATGGTACATAATAATATTGAATATTATCGGCGATGACCAACGGATAGCTTTTAAAGAGTTTTTCCTGTTACCGAAAGACGATTTAAATCTTTCTAAGAATTATTTTATTTTTTATGAAATATAATGTTTTTTCCCACTTCAACCATATAATATAATTTATAGAACATCAATAGACTCTGATATTCAGTCGTAATATAATATATCATGCATATGTTTTATGTTGTATAAGTATACGAAAAAACAATATTATATTACATATTTACATTGGTATTTTTCCGTTTGATATTATATTCTATGTATGTTTACGAGTATTACATGTTTATATAATTATTGATACAATAATAAATTATATTTAAAAATAAGTTCTAGTTTTTTTTTATTACTTTTATTATACTTTAATATAATTGTATTAAAATAAATAAATAAATAATATAAAACAATCGTCAAATATACAAAAAAAATTCCTGGATTTCTACATTAATTACTCGAATTAAGTTAAAATAAATTAGGTTTTCAGCTTAAATCGTTAGTTATATTTTATTTATTATCCAAATACTAATTTATGATTCGGAGTAGGATGGTGAATGTATATTTATTTAACAATACGATGTGTAGGTTTTTTTTTGCATGTTTGTTATATCCCTTTAGGAAAAATTAGTTTGGGTTTAAAAAAAAAAAATAATATATATTTCCAATATTTATCAAAATTATCAGAAATAAAAAAAAAAATAAAACAGGAATTTTATACAAGATCATTTTTCAACAACATTTTGTTTCTTTTATTGAAATTTTTATATTATACAATATAAATAACCGGATAGACATATTTCTCGCCAAATATTCATATTTTAATATTCTATACCTATAATTTATTATATTAGAGTATTTTAAGTATTGATTGGCGTGTTTATTGTGAGAGTTGGAAATTTTCTTTTTTTTTTCAAGAATAAAGTTTGAAAATTTAAAACAAGATTCCTCATAGGTTTTTTTTATAAACACCTAAAAATATTTATGATATAAATGTATAATTTTTTATAGATGCTCAAAGTTAAAATTTAATATTTAAATAAAAATTAACAATTTTATTTGTTTTATTGTATTTCTAAAAATATTGTAAGTATTAAAAGTTTATTATTATTAAATATTTCAATAGATACAGCTAAATTTTTAAATTATTTATATTAATTTTAAGCTATTATTATATCATAGTTCTGTTCGCTCTGTTATACGGTAAGTCGCTCATAAATATTGATTTATACGTCAATAACAGCTATATAGTAAAATTATAAAAAATAATAATATTCAGTAATTACTTAATCCTAATAAAATCATTTTTTTCGGTAAAAGTTAATTAAACCGACTATATTATAACTAATAGAAAAATATAATTTTTTTGATACAAGTATATTATATTATATTGTGTAAATTAAGTAATTAATCAATAACTTTTAATAATTAAATAAAAAAACCTTAAGTTCTCAAATCGATAACTTCAATTGTATTCACGTTATCAAAAACGATAAAACGCTACGACATAGGTTAAGTTTTTCAAAATGCGATTTATAATTTTGGTTATTTTGATATAAATTTAGTATAGTCGTCCCGCACAAAACAGTTTTTAACTATATGTTATACGTGTATAAGACAGAGACAGCACAATATGCAAGTATAGCATCCTCTTAATGTAAATATATTATACAAATAAATATAATCGTACAAGATCTGACAGATCGTCTGCACTCAGAATCGTTGTTTGTAGGTGATGATTTATCGTTGAAATACAATTTAACATGTCATCCATTTTATTAAAAATATGTAATAAGCAAACTCCATTCGTTAATTTTTATAAAAATATATTAACTTCAGAAAAATTAAAATCAAAAAAAAAAAGTACAATGTGTTAAAAAATAGAATTTAAATTTAAGGAAGATTTAGTGTAAATCAAACTTTTATATTCTCAAGTTAACTTCAATCATATAATTGTTAATACCTAAAACAATATAAGAAAAACTTTTTATTCAATTTTTAAGCGTTTGAAGCATACAAAAATATTTTATTGAAAAATATCCAAAAATTAAAAAATGTCAAATGTTTATAAATGGTTCAAAAAGAATCAAAATATTTCTAAAATTATATCATGTGTTTGAAATTATAATATATACATTTTGTGAAAATTATTATGACTATATAGTTCTATTTTTAAATTGAAGAAAACTGTTTAATAAGAAATTAACAATTGTTATTTTACGCGTGCATATGAAATTTCGTCAAAATTTAAACTTTATACGCTCATAAAAATTATTTGTGGAATTACGGTCAGCATATATAATTGTTCATCATTCATAACAAAAAATTCAATTAATTTTAAAAGAAAAATCATATTCTTATTTACTAACCTATTAATAGCTTATTGATTGGTGTTATTTACCAATATACCCAATTGATATTGATATAAAACTGTTTAAGACTGCAGATATTTCACTTAAAATAGTTTTAATAAAGACAACTTTTAGCTTTGGAACAGACAATGGTTATTTATTTTATGTTCTTATAAATAATTCAAATTTTTATTTCAAAAACTATGAGTTTTTTGAAAATCTTTGAAAAATGTTCTATTCAATACCTCTGAAAATGTGTACGGAATCAAGTAAAAAATTATTATAAAATATAATAAAATACCTAAAAGTTTTATGTCTTCACAAATAATCTTTTAAGTTATAAAAACATATGAATATTATTCAATTTGCAAGACTTAGGTACCTATACAAATTGCAAATCATATACATTCTCAACTACAAAATAATTTAAGAATTTCTGTAATTTGTCAAAATTTGAACGCCAAGTGCTTAGATAATAGATTACTATTGGTTATAATAGTTTAAGATAATTAAATTTTAATTGTTTTAAGGTACTAGAGGTTAAGTTATTAAAATAAAGGATAATCAATCATTATATTATAGTGTATTCCATATTGTTCTAAAACAGTCGTATTATATCATTAGAAACTATAAAGGGATAAAATATAGTCAGCATAATGAACATACCTCATACTAATCAGGTATGTTCATTAGTAGTTAATCATTTAAATTTTAAGGCGTTAATGTAATACTATGCTTCTTTTTTGCTGAATTAATTTTTCCAAGTAAACGTTATACTATGGTAAAATAAAACCTTTTTTGATATTATTTTGTTTGTTTCGTATTGCATATTGTTATAAGACAAAAATTAATATTTATTATTATTATTTTTTTTTTTAGTTATTATTTTAATAGATATGAATTAGTTGAGTACCTACACGATTGGTTTCTAAAAAATTTGATAATACTATAAATAGCAATTTTTGATTTATAAAATGATTAGATACATATATGTTATTCTACAACATTACAAAACTGTTTATTAGTTGACTCGTAATAGCGTGTAAATAGAAGTCGATAATTTATAAAGTTTACAATTTTTACAGCAGTGAAAATCAATAACTAGTTATTTATTCGGAATATATTGTGTTTTGATTAATTTTAAAACATAATAATATATCATATATAAATATAAATATAATTTTATTTATTTATTTTTTAATCAAGACATAAATTAGGGCTTCAGTACAATGTCTCTGGGACCAGAGTCGTTCAAGTCATCATCTAGACCTCGAATCAACTCAAATAGTTCTTCGTCGGCCGTTTGACATACTAGGACCTTGTCTTCGATAGTGAGTAAGATGCACACGTCTCACCTGTCTTTCAACTCAAGGGTCGTCTGGAATTTCTTCTCCATTGGTAAACTTTAAGAGTAATGCTTAGCTCGTGCTTGGAATTTGCCAAAATATGAATACTATCAAGGTATCGAGGGTGAATACAATAATAAGAAACATTTGTATACCGTAAAATGTTCTGCGGGGCCTTATGAATCGTAGAGAGGATAATCTTTTCCGATGGGTTGGAATTCAGCATATACCCATTGTTGAACAACTATTAATTAAATTTTTTCAAAGCTGAGAATATATGTCACAATGGTAGATGAAGACGTATTTAAGTAAATAAACAATCAATATGTTTTGGGCAAAACTTATGCACGTAATGTTACCGTAGAAACAATAGTATAATATAATATTACCTTTAACATAACAAATTATTGCACTATGATATAGTAACGTGATCTTTCCGGCCGACTGTTGATAAATGCGATACATAATATACATTATTATTGTAGCCAGTACTGTGGATTTAATGTTGTAAAATGAAACTGCTGAATAATTGTGCACTCGTTTATTTTCGATATTTTCATAATATACAGTCGAATCTCGATGACTTGAATCTGTTGGGCGAAAAAAAAATGGAGTTATCGAAAGTTCGACTTACAGAAAACATATAAAACATATATTGTATGGCAGGGGCCAAGGCATTCCTTCGAGTTATCGGAAATTTGACTTATAGAGGTTCGAGTTATCGAGGTTCCACTGTACTAATACAGAAGTAGTATATTTTAGTTCCTTCTGTATCCCCTGCAAATCCGGTGAGTTCGGCTACCCCGTCATCTCTATCGTTCGCGCGACTGAGGGTCCCTCCTCCCATCCATCCATGTATATCACGTAAGTAACCAGCTTTACACCCTCCTACCATTATCCCGCACAAACACACACACCCACGACTACAACACAATATATAACTATTGTATTTACTTCCAAATACTATAACACTGAAAATTATAGTCAAGTCTAAAGACTCAGCCAAATAATATAATATGCTAATATTTAAAATTAAATATAGAATAATATATACCTACTCTATTATTATTATTATTTTAGATTCTGAATGAAGTGATGAATGTTATTATTCAAAAAGTATAAGACGTCGTAGATACTTAACAATTTTACCAGTCATTTAGATTTGCATTTTTTTTACAAACTTTAATTTACAAAATATTTTGCTTATTTTAAGACTATTTATAGACATTGAAATATTCTTTTTTGTATTTTTTTTTCTTATAAATATCGATACATTTTTTTAGCTAGTTAAAATACTTGATAATATAATACAAAGTAGTGAAGGTCCTTATAAGTTATTCTTAGAGTGATAAAAAATTATAAGGATATATAGATAGGCATATTTTTTTTTTAATTAGTGTTTGAAGTTCAAATATTAACAAAAATTCATCGAAATCATGAATATTTACAAATTATTTTGAAGTTATAATTTATAAAAAAAATTGTATAAATAGCTAAATGTTGAAAATTTAATAAAAGATTTTCCGTAAGTTTGGCTTACAATAATTTTAATAAAACTTGAATGTTGACCAATTAAAAAATTTTATTCTTAGTTTAAATTTGTATTGACTCCTTAAATAACGATTTACTGTCAAATAATTTTAGATTTTTGCTATAGTTAAAAATTACTAGTCGCCCTAGGACCTAGGTTGACAAATTATCTCCGTCCAGAATCATTTTTCGTATACGATTATTCCTATCATTGGATTAAAATTTAATACTCCTATATATAATAGTGAACCACACGATGCCTAATATACAGCAGAAGTTTGAACCCTCAACCCCCCTCATATATGGCCTTGCCAGAGCAGTCACCACTTAACCAAACTTTTTTTAGTTATCATTGATAAAATAGAACAATCTTTATAAAGATTAATTTCAAAAATATTGAGTTTGTAGATGTAATAAGTATTCAATAATATTAATTTCACTTAAAGTTAATATCATAATATTCATAACTATCGGAAATAATTTGAATGAAATAGTATTTAAAACCAATGAACCTTTTTTGAATTCTTGTAAAATAATGCAAAAAATGCCACATTTTCATCAAAATGCCAATAACTATGTGTTGATCTTATACATGATTAAAATATCAAACAAACAGTATGCCCGAAGTTATAATGCCCTTAAATAATTCCTTTGTATCCTTCATTTATTAATTTTACAGCTTGGAGTGTTCTGAGGTATAACAATTTTGATTTATAACTAAAAATGTGTAATATTAATTTATACGTTGTTTTATTCCGATATTATATATTATTAAGTTTTTATTTTTATAAAATGAATATAGTTAAAATAAATCATTTATAGGTAATACTATATTATTATAGATACACTATCATGAAATTATAATATTATGGAGCTTAATAAAATAATATAGAAATTACGAGTAGTTAATATCAAGTATAAATAAAATAATAATTCTATATACATGAAAATTAAATTGCCAATATCATTGGTGTGAGTAAAGAATATTTATACATGTTAACAATATTATATTGTTATTTTTCCTTTCTATTAGATGATTTTGATATTGTACAGATATTACATGATTATCCTTTTTGGCTTTTGTACCATTATGTATTGTATATTTTCTAATTTCAAGGACACGGTAATTATACAGTTTATTAGAATTTTTCATTTTTATACTTGCGATGTTTATACTCATAAAAATAGAAAAACAAATAGAAGAAATCATTACATATTATGTTATATTATAAATTATAATGACTGTTCAAAATATAACCTTAATAAATAATAATAAAACGATTAAAACTCTGCATTCATGTTTACAATTTTACATGTTATGAAGTCTATATAAACAATATTCTATGCATCATTATACTTGATACAGTATTGATTATTTTATTATTTTTATTTTATTACGTTTATACAGGTTGTATTTGTTATTTTATAAACGTGAATCTATATTATAATTTATATAATATATATTATATTTGTTTTTACTAAATTGGTTTTCTTTATTTTATGCATCGATGCGCATAACAATTGGTGACCTCGGTAAACTCGATATTCGATCAACTAGCTATTATTTATATTATCGAATAACCCCGAAAATTATCGAAAGGCGAACACACTGATGCTGATTTAATTGACACTCAAATTTACCACGCATGACATTGTTAAGCCAAGTCTATATTGGAAATTCAATTCATTACTACTATCATAGTATTTTAGTTTTTCCAAATTGTAGTACTATTCTAGCCTTAGGGTATTTTTAAAAAAAAAAAAATTTCCAGTACTAATAAAAGTTACTGAAACAAAAATAAACCGATTTGCTTAATCAAAAGTCTTGAAAATTTAATACAAGGTTTCAAAATGTCTAATGAGTTAATTTTAAAGGAATTAAAAAATAATAATTTATTATTAAGATACCAATATTTTAGATTCTGAACAAAGTAATGAATGTACCAATTGATAGCTATAGAGAATATGCAAAGCGTCATTGCAGGAAAAAATTTTAGGAGCTTATGAATTTTAAATTTTTACGAAATCGCATAACAATAATAACAATTTATCCTCAAACGATTATCAATATTCAAAAAGTTTAAGTCGTAGATACTTGAAAATTTTACCAGTTATTTAGATTGGCATTTCCTTTACATAATTTGATTTTAAAAATCATTCGTTTGTTTTATGGCTATTTATAGGCATTTGAAATATTCGTTTTTTTTTCTTCAATTTTGAACGAAATGATTTTTATAAATGTCGATAAATATTTTTGGCCGAGTCAAAATACATGAAAATTTAATAGAAAGTTTCTTATAAATTAATTTTATAATTTATAGTAATTCAAAAGTTATAAAAATACATCATTAAAATTTTTTTTATTAACGTTTGAAATTCAAATATTTACACTATTCGTCAAAATTATGAAGATTTGCAAATTATTTCGTCATTAACTATGTGTTTATAATTTTGTATAAGTAGCTAAAATTTGAAAAATTAATACAAGATTTTTCCATAAGTTTGACCAATTAAAAAATTGTTATCCTTAGTTTTTACAAATGAATTTTGGATTTCGTAAAAATTTAAACTAAAGATACAATTTTTTTAACTGTCCAAACTTATGGAAAATCTTGTATTAAATTTTCAACTCTTAGCTACTTGTACTTTAATATCAATTATTCAATCATTTTTGATTTAATATCAAATGCTTTTAGATTTTTGTTATAATTAAAAATTACTAGAGAAACTTGAACCATAACAGTTGTTTAAATTGGTATTTTCTGTATAAGATTTAATTTTGGAGTATTCGGGTAAATAAAAACATAAACCACTTTTTTCACCACCCAACGGAAAGTATTTATCCTAGCGTCTATACTGACAAATCATCTTCGATGTTGGACGACCAATTTCTCACTATTATTTTGAGTCGCAGAATAAAATATGAATAACTATAATTTTTTTTTATGTTTTAATCTTTATTTATTTACATGATTTATAAGGTATATAGGTAAATTTGTCTACCTTAATTTTTTTTCTACATTTAAATAAACTTTAACACGCTTTCTACTCCAGTAAACACTATTTGACGTAAGATAAGATACATGTGAAATTTAAATAAAAGAGAAAAAGCCAGTTTAATGTAATGGAATATATTTTTTAAATAACGCAAAATCCCCATACATTTGAATACCTATGCATGAATCCATGAATTTTTGGTTAAAACTGTTTCACGGAGGTTTAAATATAATATAATACTGAAGCCAGATTAAATCAAATTTTCATCAAAAAAGGAGAAGAACCATTTAAGATCATTTTACTTTATTTTAATACCACCAATATGTATTATTGTTTTCAAATCCGTTATTTTCATTTTTTCAGACTTTTACTGCAAACTAAAAATACATTTGTTCATAGGTATATGAAAAATATGGTATAGTTTATCTATAAAACGTGTATCAGCTCTTTTTCACGAGAGTTGATATGGTATAGTTAGACTAGCTAGTTTTTCTGTATTATTTCGTAACCACGCAACAAATAACAACTAAATAGGTAACGAAAGTGTACATAATAATAATAATACAATTATCATAAATTATTATTATATTATTACACATTTACTTTGAATTAGTAGCACAAACAGAATTTTTTTAAAGGGGAATGTTCATTCTAAGTCTTAAAAAAATGTGCTAAAATTATAAAATGATCTATATAATAATACTGTGTTAGCTTTTTTTGTTATTAAAGAGTACATAATCCACATTAGGATTTATCACAAAATCGTTATTGTTTGTCTATTATGTATCTATGTTATTATTTTCCAAATAAAATTAATATTATTTTATTTGCCCTCTTACTGGTTGTGCTATTTAATTGATTATATTATAATATTGCATTTTAAAATTATTTAGATAATTCTGAAATTTTACTCGAATTACCTACTTGTATAAAACCCCTTAAAAATCGAATGTGTGGCGATATTATATTATTATCTTCATGGTCAATTATGTCAACGGACTAATAATTTGTGACTCGATTACCTAGGCGATCGCCCTATATTTTAACTATTCCATCTATAATTATCATTAAAATATTAAATTATTTTTTATTTATTCTGTGCACAACATAGAAAGTTTTTGGACATAATATACGTATATTGCAGGGTATTTAAAAACGTTTTTCATTATAACCATTATAGCATTTCATTTTCATTATAGCATTTTGATATTTGAAATGTTTATGAAATTAAAAGTTTATTTTTATTATTTTATTTGATGGATTCTATAAGAGAAGTGGTGTATCTTTATATTGTATTGTTTATAAATAATTTTTTTATAGCTACACTAATACATAAGTCTTTTGTTTGTTGTGTACTTGTGTGTGTTTTTCTTAGTTGGAGAAATTCTGTTCATTAAAATAAATATTTCTTCAGCTAGCTATAATATTGAAGTTATTACATACAGTGGATTTTTATTGACATTTTAAGTCTTAATACTTACTGATGTTCATTTTACAATATTACTAAACGAAATTTTATTCCTCTCTATCGTCATACCATCACGTCAAAATATCCAAAGGAAATCGGTCCTTATAATATAAATCAATAGGGTACCACAAGTATATCCATTATCTATATATAAGTATTTTATACTAGAGTGTTGCTGACGATATTGACAATGCCCACTTTGTTGTGTTTAATTCTATTAACAACACCTAAAAATATCGAAAGGTACCTGATATAATTAATAATACTTGTAACCATGGACCTATAATCAATCGTTTAGGCGGCGGTAGGTATATACACCAGAATGGGTATATAATGTATTATATAAGCGACTGAATTGTTTCCATTACGGTTCTAGTCTATAGTTATATATATAAGTATACGATTGACCAAATAGAAAGGAGCTTCGTAATATCGTCAGCGATGTGATGGTTGTATATTATACGAACGCAATCTATCTTGGAAGTTTCATGCATTATTCAAGCGATTCGGACGGTACGGGTGGACGGCTGGCAACACTGACTACACCGGCGCTTGTTTAAATGCGTCTGGTCGTTTGGAAAGAAAACTTCGTTTATTAGGAAATAGACCCGAAGATAATAATAATATTATTATTATACGGCGGAAACATCACTTAGACGGAATGAGTTCTGGTGTTCTAGAACTAAATACGTTTAAGGGACTTTGGAAGAAAGAAGGTCATAGATATAGGGAAGAAATTGGATTATTTTTTTTTTCTTTTTATCCGCAAGCTCGTGTGATTTGTTGTTTTTCTTTTAACTTTCAATCTTAAAATGTTGCTCTTATATTACACCGATGTTCTTGGTGGTTTTTATTTAATATTATATTATAATCGTTTATTATTTTAATGTTTAGGTAAAATTAAAATTCCAGTTTGTTAATCTATGTACAGCTACACAATGATATTATAATGCGTGAGATGATATTATATTGAAACACTACATACACCATTTTTTGTAATACACATTGAGACTTAAAAAGTATGTTGATGAATTTATTTATTTTATTTAAAATTGTTTGAAAAAATATTTAAAGTTGATGTTTTATGATTTCTGTACTTCCATACAATTTTATTAAATTTTTCGTAAATAATTTTACTGTAATTTTATATGATAAATCACCAAAAAGTTAAAATTTTTTATACATTATTTTAATGTTTTCTAATAATTATAATTATTTTGATTTCTAATGATAAAACAAAAAGTTTTGAAATAATTTTGGAAACATAATACTATACGTAGACTTTGTTTACGGATCAAACATTCAATCTATAAGTACTTCTTAAATAATAATATATAAAATGGTTAGGAAACAATTCTATTTAATGTATTCGATTAAATATTTGGTTAATAATAAAGATAATGAATAGTGTTTGTCGAATAGGGAAGGAGGTGTGATAAAAAAAATGTAAACGATAAAATTCGCATTATTCTTTACAATCTAATCTTAGTGATAAGAAAGCGAACTATGTATTCATCTGCATAATTTTATCCTATTTTCATAACCAGTATGTGCACTTGAAGAATTTTCGTCTCCAGTTGCTCAACATAAGTGCCCGTCTAGTGTGCCGTTGTTTGTGGTTGAGGGATAAAATATAAGGCGACGTATGTCGACAATGACACCAATACGTAACGGCGGGAGTTCAAATTTGTCATTTTTTTGACGTCTTAAATAATTTTATGTGAGGTGAAAAACAAGCTTAACAAGATTAAATATTTCATTAATAGTATAATACCACAATCAAATGTAATCAAAAAAATGCTTCCGTTGAACATATTATATGAATCACCTATATTATATACGATTAATTAAAATTGTTTTAATTTTATGTATAACGTAAAATGCAATTTTATGGTGACGATTAAAATGGATTCAATTGTATCTATAGCAATAACATTTTGAAACCATTTGGTGTGTTATACAAATTAGTATATGATTAATTTCTCAAATTAGGTATCACGTATGCGTCTAACAATTACGGTTATCTATATTAGGTACCGTTTACACAAATAAAATAGTTTGAAGATTATTGCACCGTAGTCTACGACGATGCCGAAAATGACTTCGAGTCAGCCGAATTGCACACGCGATTGATAGGACCCGAAATCAAATTATTTCTGTCTCCACCGAAACATACCTTACCTTTAGAGATTATTGACATTTTTTTCGTACATACCATTTATACGCTATGCGTTTAAATACAATAAAAAAAAATAGCTTTGTGTTTGATGGCCACTAAACGATGAGCTGTCGGATCTATTATATTTCAAAGCAACGAATAACTGATAACTATTTTAATATAATATTATTATTGTTAAAACAATTTTGATCTACGCGTAGATAAGCCCGCCAGCTTAAATCTCGAACATTTCGTCCGACAGATGTATTTTATGTTACGCTTTTTACGGAAAAAACACGTCCGTAAGTCAAATATGTGACTGATTGTCACAAAACGTGCAAGACGTGAATGTCAAAGTACTCTGGCGACGAAATGACGCGGGTATCGTGTCATAAACAAACGTTGGTAGTACAAACAGGGTATAAAACGTATTCGATTCCTTAACACGTTACATTATACAACATGTACTTATACATATACTGCTTTATAAGTGACGTGCTCAACGCGCAGATGCGGTCAAGTGTGAAATCAGAAAACGCTTCGGATTGTCTATGTGTATATAATAGGTATATAGTATATTATTTATACGACCGAATTGGTGGAATTCTCATTTCGACGGATTTCAATGCCTATAGTTAAATGTAATAGAATTCGAGATGTCGATTAATTCACCACGATAAGTGATGATATTATAAGTGCATTATTGGATAGTATTGTAGTGTATAGTGTTGTTGTGCGAGCTGAGGAGTAATACCGGATATAACGAAACAATGATAAACAGTTAAGATTATATTGTTATTTATATAATTGTTACAATATACATCATTTTTCATTTTTACGCTTTATTATATTATCATTGTTTTCTTTATTGACTTATATCCGTCATAGGAAATGGTCGTCTCGCGCGGTAACTGATTTTATTTTAAATGATATTGCTTATAAGTTATAAGTATATTATATACATACAAATAATAAAAATATATAAATAAATATAATATAAGTGTATCTTATTTTTGATATTTTTAATTTTTTTATTTAGATCTCTACTCTCTCTTAATAGCGAACAAAATTACAACGACTAAGAGTGTTCGGTATTCAGAGGTTTCACTGTATACTATACAATTATAGTATTATAATCTAATGTGATTTACATTTTTTTTTCATTCAGGATTATTATTATTTTTTCACAATAACTAAAAATTTTGTTTTTTTGGTTAATAAAAATATAAGATACTAGAAATTAAGTAAATTAACTATATTTTAAGAAAAACAAGAACTTGTGAGAATAAACCATCTATTAATGGGACTTTGCGAAGCGTATAAGTAATGCTTGAATTCAATTAATTTACGATGTTTTAATATACATTTTAGGTTTATATATGAATTTTACAACTCCATATCTCAGTCAATCAAAAAGATGCATATGCATAGTTAGAACACATCAAGCGTTCAAATCTAAGCTTTATTTAACCCCATGATGACAAATAATTCCTTTTTTTTAGAAACATTTTATTGTATACAAATTATAATTTATTTATTTTTCTTTATATTTAATGCAGGTTCTTTAAAGTTACTTAATCCCACTATACATTATGACGTCTTATGGAAATATTTCACAATATTTTACTTTAAATAAGCTGTGTAAAAGTATTACTTTGTAAATAATGTTACAGTCAAAAATAAATTATTAAAGTGTACTTACTTGCTAAAATAGTATGACAAAAATTAACGTATAACAAGTAAAACTTAATTATTTTAAAGTCTTTCAAATTAATATATTAAAACAGGTTTTAAATTATGATTTTTTAATGAATATATAATATTCACAAGTGTTCCTAGTTTCCTTAGCAGCATGGAAATCTAAACATATACCATAATGTCATAATCATTATTTAAATACATTTTATTATATTACGGTTGTTAATGCAAAATTACAATTTCGAAATAAAAAATTCATCAGCCAACTAAAATAATCCATTGTTATTAGCCAGCTTAGGTTAACCAAGCATTCTTACTGTGTATTTTCCCGAGGAAGCAGTTAATTTATTTAAATTCTGATTATTGAGATCATATTTCCAATTTTTATGATTTTTTTTATACTAGTTAAGGAATGGTTTGTGATGATATAAATTTCTGTTTTTCAAACAACTCCTTTTTTTGCCGTAAACTATTTAATTAACAAAAATGTTGACGTACCTAATTAAAAATTTGAACGAGTAGTTTTTCTATAATGTAATGTATAATTAATGTTTATACTTACACTAAGAATAGAAGACTTTAAAAATGGTTTTACAAAAATGCAAAATATCACATAATACTGAAGGATCTAGTATTAATTATACTTAATAAATCTTATAAATTGTAAATTTCAACAGATTAATATTAATTAATAATTGTTAACATTTCAAATCACCATAGTCCTTACTACTCATATCCTCTAAACAGTTTAAACCCATTATCGTGGATCTATTATCCTTAATAATTAGTATAACAAATTAAATAACTCAAAAACAACGCATTCAAATTTAAATTTTGATAAGTCAGCATTTTCCGAAAAATTATATGCTAAATAATATTCAGTAAAAAAAAGAAAGTTACTTATTTGAAAAACAGAAACTTATACCTTTTACTATTAAAGATGTATAAACATTTTGAAATGTTGAATATATCATGGTCTTCAAGTACATTGAATAATTCCAAAAATTAGATTTTGATTGATTGCATAATAGATAGAAAAATCGAGGGTTAGTATGCTAAGTAAATCACTAAATATTACTTTAGTTATGTGATCAATTTTTATTTGTAATATAAAGTAATAATAATATATGATTTAACAGTTCACCGTCCAGTTGAACTTGATGTAGATAATATAACTGTTAACTTATTTTGATCGCGGTAGTTTTCCAATACAAATAATTTTTCTTTTATCTATTATCGTGTTTGTGAAAATAAAATAAATAAAATGCATTAAGAAAAATAATTTTAGAAATTGCTACCACTAAAATAAAACTGGAAAAACTACGAATCATAAAAGAACATTAATATTATAACTATGAAATAATGTATTAATAAAATAATTTAATATGTTGGAGTGGATGAGTAATGTTAAATATAGCTTTAAATAATACTATAAATTATCGAAGTATTGTCAAATGTTATAAAGGAAAACAATTGAAGTTAATGTACTATAAATAAAATAAAAATAAATCATGCAAATAAAAAAAATATTATTATATTATATTTTCATAATATTATGTTGAGATATTATTGTTTTATTTACAATAACTCAACTGTGCTCAACATTTTAATGAAAAATTGATCTGAACGTGACATAAATGAATACTATTGTAAGTTGTAACATTAATATTATCATACTAATGTTTAGTTTTTAGATCAATAAAATATAATTTGTTTAATATAATAATATATTAAATTTAAAAAATACATCAAATTGATGTACGACATTGAGACTATTAAGTCATTTAGTTTTGTGAGATTGGTATGAATCAAATAATAATATTCGTTGACATTTTTGGCAATTTTAAGCATATCAATCCCCCAAGGATTATTCAATTCAAATGTTAAATAGGCAACTAAATTGTCTTTCATGTCAATAGTACTGTAGAAAAATATTTATAAAATTTATTATAATATTTCTGAATAATAATAATAAATAATAATATTTCTGAATAATAATAATATAATTATTATAATAATAATATTATATTATAAAATATTAAAAAAAAAAAAAACTTAATTATTACCTAACTATATAGGTGGAGTTGTTTTTTTCTATAGAACCGTAACTAAAGACAATTCATTCTGTATATTATAATTCATAACGATCAATCAAATAATCAGTATAGTTGTACAGTATGCATGGATTATTGATGGCCAGTGCCTATTAAAAATCCAAAGGTCAATAAGTAAAATAATAATAATTATATACATAATATTTTATTAATATTATAATGACTTAAAAATGCGTATTTATTATTAATGGATAATAGACAAATACAACTATAATATAAATATTGAACAATATTGTAAGCTTAATGTAAATTACATGTTGAGTATCAAAATATTTTACTCGTAAAATTATATCACTAGCTTAGTGTAATTATTGGTGGTAAGTACATTTTAATTTTGTAATAAATCGTCAATATTGTTTAAATATTTTTATTTATACAAATATTAAAATTTCCATAGAAAAAAAAATATATTAAATAACTACTACAAATTAATATCTTAACGCTGTATCTCATTTCATGTTCTAGTCTCGATTGATCAAATTCAAAATTCATGATTTGTTATGTAGGTATACAGCTACTGCAATGTAGTGATATTTCATTGCCTGCTACGTTATTTTCAGTTGTCTGGTCTATGACCTATATATTTCATAAACATATTTTGTACATTCATCTTATAGGTTTTGAGATTCAAACAGTTTTCCAAAGCTATTAAAAAAATCATCCTGCAGTGTCCCATTTTCGTTGTAAGGAAAATATTTTTAAAGTATTTATTCAATTTTTAACTATAAAACAAAAGAAAAATTATTGTTTTTTGTTTTTATTTTATAAAACCTGCAATAATTGTAATTTGACGTAAGTACCGGTATTTAATATCAAGCTAGTACTTGATTTAAAAATGTTTTTAAAAGTGCCTTTTTTATAGTTATTATGTTTTTATTCATTATTATTACCGTTTATCCACTATGTTTTCCAAAATGTGTTGAAATTATTTTTCTATTACTTTATATTTTTATACTTAAGATCTGCGTCTAAAATTATTATTTAGCCTAGCACTTGCAAATTGTAGTATAGGTATTAAATTGATATAGAATGTGGTTTTAATATTCGCGATTTTATTTAACAATATTATTACCTAAATAATTACATATGTACTGTACTAATAGTTACTATAGTATAAGAAAAATGTTTTGCTAGGATTAGTGTATAAATAGTATACTTTTCTATATTTATTTATATATAAATAAATATATTTTAACATGGATTATATGTATGATATACTTAATACACAATAATATATATATATATATACATTAAAACAATAAATAATATACAATTTTCTATAATCTAAACACCGGCTATATTTTTCTTATCTTTTAGTACCCAAACGTGCTATAATTTCAGAAAAATACCATCATAACTATAGATGTTTCGTGACTAAGCGTATTGTAGCCTTAAGAAAAACAACTTTATTATATTACGAGTATATATACATATAAACCCACACTAGTAGGTCCGCACTTATCAGCAAATAAAAACATATCGACCGATCGTAATATTTGTCCAACATTATATAAACACTAAAACATAAATAATCATATTAATATTATATTATTTTGATCAATCATAATTAGTTGATTTTAAAATACTGTTACAAAAAAAAAAAAAAAAAACTAGTGAATTAAAAAAAATAACTATATTCTATAATAACAAAATAACGGATATCCTATCACATAAGTATTATAATTTACAAACATTTGATTTTCAATGTATATGACGTAAATATTTATAATTTTTATTCAGTATTGATATTGTATGATAATGTTTGTTTTTTTTTTTTGTTATTTAAAACAACAAAGACTGTTCCAATCGTCAGTATTCGTCATGAATTTATGACCTTATTTCATAGTGTTTCAATTTTGAACAATACTAAACAAGTTTTTTACAGAGATTTTAGTGTGATTTTGAACGTTAAGTTCATAGTAATAGTTTTCTAACTTATTTAGTAATACAATAAATTTATTACTCGTTCCATTATCAATTATATTTAAAATGTTTATCACTTTTTGAATATAATATTATCTGAAAAATATTCAAGTAAAACCACAACAAAATTGGTTACTATAATAAAAACTAAAATTTAAATTTTTGAAAAGGTATTTCCAATTCTTAAATATTTTATGGATGCTAAAATTGTTTTCTTTTCTTAACGTACTTATATTCTTCTATCGCGAAGTTATGATAAAAATAACATGCAGATATGTTATATAATATATGTGATTTGGACTGGGAAAACTTAGGAGGTGAAAGTTTTTAGTGAAACTAGTTTATTTTCTTAAACTTTGAGTACATCAGCCGTTATTATTATCCTATAAGAGACATCCGAGACATTTTATCATACATTATACTGAGAAAACCGAAAACTTTAACCTCATGTGCAATGTATATATAAGCGAAAGTTCTCGTAATACACATTTGAATGCCATCAGCGTGTATAATTGATGTTGTTGTTTTTTTAAAATCCTTTTAACTCGTGTGGCATCGCATCATGAATCTCGAATGTTCCAACTTATTAGATTTTGAAGCACAGTGATCATTTGATAAGTACAATCGGTGTGAAATAACACGATGCGTTGCAATGCTTAATTTATTTGCACATAGGAACTTTCATTGATTTAATGAAAAACATTTTGCAATACAACTTTAATTAAAATATCTATAAACGTCTAATGCATTTCAAGTGTGAAGGTATACGATTGTACTGATGAGGAACATTTAGATAATATCTTTAACTCGATGTACTCTGGAATTTCCATCACGTTACAATTCTACCACCGAAAACAAATTTGTCGTTTTTGGTCCTTTTCCTTTTTACCCTGCCATGATCCCTTCTAGTCCCTGTTGTATCGGTCCATCACGCATCAGATTCCGGTCTATCCATTTCAAATTGTGACTTTTTGTAGTTGTCAGTATCTTTCTTTTGTCTTTAACTCGTGTTTATACCTGATAATTTATCATTTTCTTATGTCCAGCATTGAATACCGTATCGCCTGTAATAGCACCACATCTAAGATGTTCTTAGGGGTTCTCAGTAGCATACAATCTTACCGGTTCAAATAATATAATATAAAATATGCTATACCGTTTAAGCATTAAGTAACGGTTTATTTTTCAAAAATTTGTTGTTGTTTTTTTTATTGTTGCAAATTAATATACGTACTTTTTATGTGTATAATATATTTTATTAATGTTGTTATTATTCTTGTTATTATACACTGTTCAATGTATTAAATTTTTTTATAATAGTGTCCTACCTATAGCAGCAATTTTAATATTTTATACTTTGTTATTCATGACCATCTGATACCTATAATGTACTATTGATAATAGTATATCCATTATAATATATAACGTAGGGTGTTAACGCAATTTCTATGGAATATTTTAATAAAACAAATATGTACCATAGTGAGAGTGTTTTCATATGTTAAAATATGTTTAACTTTTGCACAAAGCAAATTGTAATAATTTTTTTTATTATTGTTTTTTTTTTTATGGTTTCAGAGAATTGGTTATCAAATACAAATAGTCGTACTATTCATACAGTCTATGTAACATAATAATTATTTGAAAAGTTCATTTTAGATAACTAAAATACCACATAAGTAAAATTTCTTTAGTTTCCGTTGTTAAGTAAGAACATGTGAACACTGAATATATTAATATTATTATCTGTAAAATATTTATAATTACATAGTGAACCTATCTCAAAATGGCTTCATAGTTTATGGAAAAATAAATAATAAATTTAATAACAATATAAAATAATATATTCACGTCAGGTAAAAAAAAAACTTAACCTAAAAAAACTCCACATAATTTGTTTTACTTAATGCATTTAAAAACATACCATACTTCTAGCGAATTTGAATTAAAAACAAAAATTAAATGTTTTCACAAATGTTTATAAAACAAACATTTTATGACATAATTTTACGTAATGAGAATATTATTTGATAATTATTATTTTTTACTAGTATGTTACGTTCATAAATTGTAAATACGAGTACATACAGTTTTTATAACATAATTTAACTTTATTATTTATTTGATTTCTACTTATTCCGTACAACGGATGCTTTTCGATAGCAGAGCATAATTAAAACTGGTTATAACATTATTTTTGGGATTCTTCCAAATAAAATAAATGTTGCAGATATGATGTAATTAAATCATATCCAATGTATTTAAAATATTTAATTATATATGTATAATATGATTTATATAATAATTTATAAACATGGTAATGAAATTGATCGTGAATATTATTTTTCCACACATCTGTCTGTTTTTGAATCTTATATTGTTTTCGAATCGTGTGTGATAAATGTATTTACTGTTTTCCACGCAAATATTATATTATTATATCAACTAACTATATATACTTTAAAAGCGCATCTTGTAAATTGTTCTCTCCGTGGCGGAAACAACGACCATGGCAGTACGCCAGTTGTTTTGAAATTACATAATTACATTATTTATCCTTATTTCAATTAAATTTTAATCGTATTATAAATGCATATTAATAATATTATATAGTACGTGTGGTATTCTTGCTACGCTATTAAAGTTAATAAATGTATCTGCAATTTTGTCAAAACGCGTAGATATTTTTCTGGTAAATATGTTAAGCGAATTTCTTAATTTTTACGGCTCGTACAAAAAGTTATACTTGTCGCGAGTGTCTCATCAATCCGACAGCATGAAATATATTCGTCTGCAGGTGCCTCTATATTTACGACAACGTCTCACACGGCGACAGCGTTGCTGTGTGGTGTGTATCTCTGCGTTAATTTACGCGCATTTCAAGTTACATATTATTATTATTATTATACGAACGAAACGCTATAACGAAAACGTGAGCACTACCGTCCTTCGCCGTTTTCACGTCATAAATCTCGTTCGTGATTATATAGACGCGGCGAATGAGTTGATTTCTGGGTGCTTATGTATATTATGTTACAATATATTTTTAAATTTACGTGAATAATACGTGTAATATATGCCTATTTAACCGTGAGCCATTCTACGTGTTTGTTTATTAAATAAATAAAAGAAAACCGCGAGACTGTGCCGCAACCGACAACGGAAACGGAAACCGTAGGTATATATTATTATTATGATAAACATACACCACATATAGATACATATCGTGGAAAAAAAAACCATGTGAAAAATATTTAAAAAATTAATGTAAGACCTGTTAGTTAGACCTAACGTAAAAGTTATTAGTTAGTAAACTACGTTTAAAACGGTTGTAGATCTATACATAATTTTAATTTAACTCATTTAACCTACCGCCACATACAAGTTTACAACATTAAATACTTGGATGCTTACATTTAATGCTGATTTTTGTATTAAAAATCGCTGAAATGAACCAAAAATATGTTTTTGTGCTAAAATGATATTATATTTTACCAGCAGTAGTATCGCGTTAGGAAATTAATAATCATTTATATTATACGTAAGCTCAGAATCAGTTTATAAATATATTATATGAATATGAAATGAGTTTTTAAAAATTGCTAATCTCGGAAACTATTGGACCGCTTTCAATAAATGTTTTAACAATAAACTCGATATTTAGGGGAAGTTTAAGCGTTTATTTTCAACAAGGCGCAGGTTCTCACAAAAATCGAATATTTTTTGTTGATAATATGAAGTTGACATTGGTTACAGAAGAAAAATAAAAGCGTATAGACTAGCTTTTTTTTTAATGAAAGAAAATTATATTCAATTTATTGTTTGTTATTCAATTGTACCACAAAGGGCCATGTGGATGTTCTTATATTTTTTGCTCAAATAGACTTAAAAACTACTCAACCGATTTTATTTTTACGAAAGTTTCAGAGATTGTTCTAAGAGATATCAGAAAAGTTTAGAAAGTAGTTTGAAATACGTTAAAAAGTAAATCAAGTTGTATATTTTGTGGCTGATTATCCATCTCAGTCGTATTAGTTTACAAAGCTAGGTACCCCAATTTGTCTATGAACTGAGGTAGATTAAAAATGAGATACACCGTTATAAATTTATAACATGTATTCATTAATTTTCCCCCGATTAAGTTAGGTAATATAGCTAGCATATTATTATGAAAATCATTATTTCATATGTTAATGATTATTTTATAATATTACTGTTAACGTTATTCTGAAATGCAATTTAGTTTATTCAGTGTTATACTTAAGTATGTTTATTGTTTATATTATTTTAAAGAAAGGAAAAATGCCTATTCAATGATGCAAAACGTCGGAGACGTTCTTCGGCTTAAATTAAATAAATCAAATTAAAATAGTGCGAGTATCCGTGGATTTAAAACGCATTAATTTAACTTTAGTGGTGAAAACAGTAAACACATTATACAATAGGCATATCGTTGCGATAGCTTTACTCTACTTTAGTCAGACATAACACATTTTAGGTAGGTCATATATACAATATTTATTTACAAAGATTTAATTAATTTAATTAAATCGAATTGCCTAAAACGCACAGGTTGCCCCATATTACCTACACAGAATACTAATCAATAGATTAAACATACGATTTGTAAAGGATGAAATTCGTTTACAAAATATCAGTGATACAATTATAGGGGGAAAGAGGAATATTGTGTAGAGGAATAAAAATGAAAATAAGGTTCAATAGAAACGATAAGTGATAATTAATACAAATTACATATTTACTTTGAGTAGAAGTGGAATTTTTTTGCATTATTTAATGCGTCTTTTAGGACTAGAAGCCTTCTAGTAGAAGGCGTATTTTCCATAGTTTTTCTAATGGAATTCTGCGCGTTTTAAAGAAATAGATACTATAGGAGTGGAGATGTCTTCCCTCAACCATAAAGGCCATGAAACTCCCGTCTGCAGTAGATACCGCTCTCGTATAATCGTTTAAGATTTGGTATGTAAAGGACGCACATTTCCAGTTTTTTTTTTTTTTTTCATTGAGATAGTATATATTATATCTACACAACATAATATCGTACATCATACCGCAAACGTTATCGTCATACCTTCGGGCGACGAGTTTCAGCCGTGTAGGTATATAATAATATTATAATAATGACATGAAATTTAGACGTATATTACAAGACAGTATATATACATTATGACTTTATTATTATATAGTAGGCTGTTGGTACGTGCGATACAATTATATGAGTAATGCCAATGCGTCTGCATATTATTGCAACCTGCTCGATGACGATAATAGTAATAATAATAATAATAATAATGTAAATAATTGATCGCGTTCGAGTGTCGGTGGAACAGCCCTGTGATCGGCAGCGTCAGCGATTAATGCATTATTTATCGTAGCAATTTGTGATGTCACCGCGGTGATGTGTCGACTGCTGTGCGTGTGTACGACTACTACACAACCGTAGTCATGGTAATCGCGACGGCAGTACGACCGCGTCTGCGGAGGACGTACGTTCGGACACAATCCTCATGTGTATACGTTTTATTCTTGCAGAGCACCCTAAATATTAATAATGCATTTAATAAGAGTTCAAGAATATACGTTTTTCATTTACGTTTTAATAATATTAAACGATTTACGATTTGTGTATATAATAAGACGTACCTAGTATATTGTAGTCGGTAAAGCGGCTACATAACGAACTCGGTACGAAGATTCGAAAATTGCAGCCATTGCAATAATTGGGTATTCGTATTTTTTATATCGTACGGATAAAATATTAGTTTCAAATCTCAATATGAATATCATGATAATTATGTGACCGTAATGGGCATCAAACACCGCTATATTACATTGGACGTTTTTCGAAAACAGCTAATGGGAAAAACAATCGTTTTAGATTTAGAGTAAAATCTGTTGAAGTGTGATCGAATTGAATTTATCGTTTGAAATATAATACAACAGACGATGGTTTGACCATTTTTTATTGTTACGAATAACGTTTCTTTAGTTGTAACCGACTCGCCATCGCAATAATACAGAACGGATCGATATTTCGTGTTTGTATTTAATATTATTTATTATCATACAACGATTCCCCCTGGGCTAAACCCTTTGGCATTTGAAAGTACGTCTTAAATTATATGTGCAGAAAATGAATATTATAGTATATTGAAATACCGAATTTAATTGACACAAATTTCACATATAATTTCTAAAATACATTGATTATAGTCATTATTACTCGTTTTAGTTTAACACTATAACATAGTATATTATAGCCATGTTAAATTTATTTACATTATACTATAATGAATGCTTATAATAAATTGCTACAATTAATCGGAAATGTATATTTTAGGCAGATTAGGTGGGGTTTGCTTTAAAAACATATAAATCTGTTTATATGCCATTTATGCAAAACGTTTTTCGAGAGTTCTTTATAGTTTTTAATCGTTTCTATCGAAACTTACAAATTGCGTAACTAAAACAAACATAATTTTATAAAGTGGTTTTTTTTTTTAATATTATTACCCATTGAATAAATCTATCAATTCAGTAATTAATATTATGTACATCAGTAATAGGTGTGACTTTCACTCATATAATTTAATTTTACTCCGTACGTGATGAAAACGATGAATATGATAATAATACTTTTGCTTTTAAACATATACCTACTACCTAGGTTATGTATAAATATTATGACGTAGAAACGATATTTGAAATTTTTATATTGTATTTATAGTTTCACAATGTTTATTCATCAAATTTCCATAATCTTTAAATTTCAAAAATGTAATTACTTTCTTTAATCTTTATCAAAAACACTTGAAAAAAATATATTCTTAAAAAGAATTTTGGAACGAATAATATTATCCAAAATTAAATTCTACGCTGTTTTTTTAATGTATCCAATATCTATATATAGCTAAAAAAAAAATGGCGGTGAACAATTTAGTGTTTGTTTTTGGAAATATTCAATATTATATTTAGTAACTACTTATATCCACTACTTTTAGTTTTTTTTAATTCAAAAGTCATAAGACCATTTAATATTTGCACGAAACAATTCAGTGATTGTTTAGATAAAAGTACATAAAACATCCCCTGTATACGTCCTTGACCTACGAGTCGGACTATAACCAACCATGATTTATAATAATTTTTATTCGAAAATAATCGAACGGAAGGCCATCATCTACATGGTGTAAAATAAAAACATTGTATAGTTTGATTCATTTATGTAATACTCAAACCCAGTCACGATTATATTTAATTTTAAATCGACAATATTATTGATATCGTTTTACTGTGCACACTTTTATTAATATATATATATATATTTTAACGAAGGACTTTGCTTATATTATTATACATAAATATTTTCACGTAACAACCTTTATTTGGCTTCGGTCGTAAGCCACATTATATTATTATGTATATGCGTGTGAATATCTTTATCAAGACACGTGTAGTTCTATATTTTATGTCTTAATATTATTACTATCTGATAGAAAGTTTGCAATCATTAAATTCTAACCACCGACTTATAATTACAACCCTAAAGGGTAAGGTTAGGTATACCCAATATACACATAACCCATAATATTTCCTGTAAAAAACGTGATACTTGTATAATAATTATTTCAAGAATATTATATTAGGGCATAATCAATAATTATCATGGTGGTTGATAAATATATTATGCTTTTCATTAACTTACAATATTCACTGATAAGTCAGATAACATGTTATTATTTTAATGAAAATTTTTAGCTAGATTCTCTAGTTGTACCTGTTGAATTTTTCAATATATCACACTTACGATATCATAATAATATAATTTAATTCAGTTGAGTACCCGTGTTTTGTTATTGTCTCGTAATGTAGTGCATACTATGTAGAGGCATATTTAGGATTTATCAAGAATATGCGATAGTTACATGTTATAATTGGATTATAAAATGTATTAAAATTGATTTTCTTAAATTTGCCATTATTTTATGTTTGGTAAAATTATCTTTTTACTTTCTTACGTCAAATGGATAACAATAAAGTTTTGGAAGATTTTAAAAACGATTAGTTAGGGTTCTTGGACCCGCAGTATCCGTATGGTTTATTATCATAAATTAAAAATGTTGAGTACGTAAAATGTTTACTGAGCTGAATTATTTTACAATTATTTTCAATTGGAAGGCTAATCATATATTCATAATCATAATATACTCGTTATAAAAAATTATTTTTATTATACACAATTACTTGTAATTATACTATTACTCTTCTTTTAATTATTATTTAATTGGCTATTACCTAGGAAGTTGAAGTGCAAAGGTATTTTGATATTTTTTTCTATCAGTTGATTATGGCTTTGTACTTATTATTGTATAACAGATAATCGTATCTACAAACATGTGTAATTATAGTTCATATAATAAAACATTCTACTTAATTACTGAATTTAGTATAATATGTCTGTCGTACTAATTAATTGATTAAAACGACTATGTAATATTCAAGTGCTAATAATAATTTAAACTTGTGAGTTTTTTTTATAATTTAATACAGTTGTATTCAGTTATATACTTGATAAGGCTAGTCGTTAAGGTCCGAAACTTATTATACCGCTAGACTCCATAATATGATAATGTGACTATTATTAAACAAAATATCTATCAATATTAGTGTACAATTTGTTTTAACTTTGGTTAATTCCATTTATTTAGCAATCTAAATTTAATTTGCAGGACAAGTGTTACACCTTTCAAGTTTTCACCTAACTTTTAGCCTTTTTACTGTCCTAAAATCATTTATTCAAAAAACCTTCTTATAAAGCTTCACTAAATCCAAAAGTATATCAATCACTCCTCAAAAGCACTAAAATATATATGTAAATAGCCCATTTTGACAAGTGTCACATAAAATGTTGTATTTATAAAAATAAATCTGTACAGCAGTTTTTACGGCATTGGTAAGTAAAGTATCGTAAAGTGACGGTGTGAAAATGAACCACTTTGTAAATCTTATCATGCTATTGTTAAGTTTACGCGATTTTACAATATTATGATATTATACAAATTATAATAGGCGGTATAGTGGCAATCTCATCCACAAATTAATTTCAGACAAGACGTAATAGTATTTAATGTTGTTTTATGAGTAAGACATGTTTAGATCATCTGCAATGGTGTTAAATCATGTTGGGAAAATAAATAACACGAAACTGTTGAGTTACTATAAAAACTATTGAATACTTTGTTATTATTGTCACAATATTTTAACATCTATAAAAGCTAGAATCTCTTTATAGAGCGTTAATATTGGTCGTTTGAAAAAAAATAATAGATTATTTGTGTTTTTTGGTACCACCAAAATTTTTTTGTCATTCGACTGTTTTAGTTATAGTCGAACACTACCGGTGACCGTCCTGTGTAACATATTAGATATTATAAATATATATCGTAAAAACTGCTGTATAATAATTGCTGTTAGGACCATCCCGCTGTTCATATATTATGATTCACGCGCTGCCGGATCTAAAGTCGGGTCGTGACTCATAGACTCGCGATATCGTAATATCTAACCCGAGGTAACGAATCGGCATATACCGCGGTAATGCGCATTTTATATATTACACATGTGCATAAATATAATAATATTCACAGTCGTCAGTGTTCTTCACAGGCAGCTCGGGCTTCAACAGCCCGCCACGCCGATGACGAAAATTGCAACTCACACACACACACACACACACACACACACACACACACACACACACACACACACACACACACACACGCACACAGAAATATTTAATAAAATTTTCTATTATTCTAATACTGTTTTAATATCATGCGAATGAATCGACTGTTTATTTATGTTTTTATTTTCCTCACCCCCCCCCCCTAGTTGTTGAATTTATTACGCGGTCCGTTTTTTTGGCTCGGTCCCATGAAAATTTCGGTGAATCATTATATCTGAAGACTATAATATAACATAATATTATATAATTGTACTCGTTTGCCGCTCATTTTCAGACACACTGCACTAGGAGACGTACACCAGCAGACCCGCCGCCGCCGTCGCCATACAGTCATCATATATTAATAGAGTTTTATATAAGTACATTTAATTTTTCTAGTGAATACGATTTTTTTTCTCGTTCTTCTCGATTTTTATGTATAGAATTTTGTATATGTATGTGTATGTGTGTATATAACGTCCTCTCTCCCGTTATTTTTTTCTCTCTGTACGAATCTATATAACGCCCAGCCAGCGCACTAAATTATCTTTGAACAACGACGACGGCGTTTTCACAATGTCATCTCCACACCGACTGTGTGTCGCCAACGTTTTAAATCTATAAACGATATCGTAGAGTTAAAAAAAAAAAAAACTTTCAATAATCTTTGTCCAGTCGACAGACTTAGCGAATTAGAAATATTATTTTTACATGATATTTCATATCATAACAAAATAACATTTTTGAAAAATTATTATAATTTTTTAAGTAATTTTACTTTTGAAATATAGCGATAAATATTTTTAAATTTCATGTTCTCTACTAATAAAATATTTATTTAAGAATTTTAATGCATACAAATTGAATATCAAACAAATACTAATTAGTTATTAATACCTATTTACTGTAAGTAGATTACTACAGGGACCTCTCTAAAATATCGGTCTGCTATATAGTGAATGGTAACTTTTAAATATACATATTAAGGTATAAATAATTAAACTATTCGTTCGAAATTTAATTTTAATACAAAGAAATTTCGGTAAAATATTATACTTATGAATATCAAGTACCAATACAGGTATGACGTAATTACAAAAAAAATTAAAATATGATTGCAAAATAGATAATTTTATCAAAAAAATTTGTTTTTCTATAAATTTAAATTCAAAGCAAAATGTTTCAAAAATCATTCATATTCTTATTAATAACGAGTATTCACTAAAATTATTATTTGTCAGTTACTTTGTTGAATAATTGTATAATTATTATTGACAATTCAGCAATTTATATCGATTTTTTTTTTTGGTTTTTGATAATAAGGGTTGATAAATTATATTTAGCCGGAAACATGGACTTAAACTATTAAATTTTTATTATATTTTACTGTAGCGTCTTTAGTAACGATTTTAATGACAACGATGATAATACTAATAATAACAATCTTATTGGATTATAATTATATTAGAACAAAATAAAAATAAATGTCTTTATACGGTATGTCCCTCGATTTGTACTGTTTGTTGCAAAGCTGAACTCTTGGTTCAGGGGCAATTTTCATATGGATAGTGAAAGGACTCGTGACAAGGATACGCGCACAAGTTACCGCTTTATAGCGAACAATTATTATTATTATTGAAATATTGAAGGGCCAAATGAATACCTAATAACCATAATTATTATTATTATCATTATTAATGTTAGAAACCATATGGTCAAGCTGTCTACTAAAGAAAATATAGTGGCCGCAACAGTATAAAAATCGTGACAATCAACATGTTCTCGATAATAATTATTGTTCCATACGGGGGTTATTTTTAATTGTATTTTTATAGTACCATTATTAAGTAATAGAATTAAGTGTTGATGTTTAATACCAAACCTCTGATAATATAATTTAATATTTACACAGTTATGTAGTATTTTTTAACTATTTTATATTTATTGATCGTATAGGTAATAAGATTTCAAATGTAAGTATAATGTAAATAATCGATTCGTGATTTGTATAAGAAAAAAAATGATTTAGGTTTACCTACTATACGCATGATTGAAAAATATCAATATGACCCCGGGAGTCACGATGATATTTGTTTATTTTTATATTTATTTATTTTTACAACATTTTGCGGTTATTAATTTATTGGTTTCGTGTAATTAATTAAATAAAAAAAAACACTTTTATTCGGTTGTTGTTTATGTTTTCTTATAATATAATAAATGCGTCGTTATTATAAACATCTTTTGGCCTCATTTGTCCTCCAACTGACAATACGACCAGCACATCAATAATAATCAATAATCATAATAAATTAAATTACTGTTAAACTGCGCATAAAAGGAGAAAATACTAAAATAAAACTACGCTCTTATCATATATATTTGAAAACAATTAATCATACATAGAAATTCATGTAAACAGGAGACAAAAAACAGTAGTCATGAAATATAGCTTGGTAGTTATGTTTTATACTCTGTAACTCCGGTGTAGAAGACCATGGATGATTAATTACGAGCTAAAAATTCACCAAACAAACTAGAAAGTCTCGTTTAATTTGTTTTAAAAAACTTAGACATTTTATGTAAGGAATTTCTTTGTTTTTTCTCTTTCTCTTCCTTTCATCGCACCTCTTACGCTGTCTTTCCGAAATGTACTTTGGTATACACAATATTACCTCTCTTGTTATATTATATTATATTATATTAATAGGAATACTTAATCACTCACAAGTATTATTATTATTACTATTAATATTATAATACTGTATGAAAACCGTCCAACGTTCAGATTGTAAACCAGTAAATTAAACATGTCGTAAATCCATTATAATAATATATAACTTATAAGCATTGCATATACATATACATTATACTGTTTATTATCATTTACGTATTTATATATATTTCGAATAATAAATGCTCAGTTGAATTATTAGGTTTTTAGTCGTTTTTTATAACTCAAACGTTACGTTTTGTGCGAGGACAATATTAATTATGTGCTGTCATATAATTAACCGAGGCAAATGGATATGATTCCTGTATTGTACAAAATTATTGTTTTAAAACTATTCTGAAATACGTATAAATATATATTATTGAATAACATTGATACAACATGGGTGAATAAACACGGGGAAACAATAGTTATGGTAGCTTATAAATATCAATAGCTTTAATAAATTGTACTTTGTTTAAAATATTATAATAACTATATTTTTATATTATACACCGTATTACAATATTTTTTAAATAAAATATTATGGAATAAAACAGAAAGCGTTAATCAAAAGAAAACAGAATACGTTTGTATACTAATTATATTTTAAAATTCTTAAGTGCACCAATCTTAATTTCTTTGTGAATAAATCATACCTAATGATAAATAATATACACGTGGTCATGCGGACACTTAGAAAATTCACAGTTTTATTAGTACCTACTCTGCAATCTGCATTTTCCATTTAAATTATACGTCATAATAATGATAATTTGGCCATGTATATTAATTTTATTTTCAGTTTGATCATTATTATTATACGGAATTCGATACAAATTATTGACAGTATTAATAATTTCGATGAATATAAAATAGCGTGGAATTGTTCGATCATGTTTGATATAATATAATATCTTTATGTAAGATACAATAGCAATGTGGCCAAGGCCGTAGTCAGGGGAGGGGTTTAGGGTTCAACTCTCCCCGCCCCGAATTTTTTTTTGAAATAAGATTGAATAGTTAGAATTTCATATTTTATTACATAATATAACATATTTATACTGTAACCCCCCCCCCCCAAAAAAAAAATTTTTTTGGCTACTGCCTTGAATGTGACTTACAGTTTTTTTTTAATTTGTATTTACTTATATAATGTATACAATAAAATAAATAAATAATGTTGCATCTAAAGCACTCCAAACACAACTTTTAAAATTATTAAAAAAACAAATATCGATAATATATTTTTTTATAAGTATTTCAGAGAACTCACATGTTATAAACTTATCAAGTTATAATACTTTTAAAAATAAAAACAAAAATAATTACATATATTTTACAATATTTTTTAAATATTTAAATATTACTTGTTACCATATAATCATCAGAAGTCATAGTACTATTTGTTTTTATTTCACTATAAGGAATAATATTATAGCATTGTTAATTTAATAGCAGTTTACTTATCATTATTATACTATTATTGTTGAAAACATATAAAAACTAGGGTTGAAAATTTAGAAACATTACAAAATTCTATACAGCTACATAATATAATGTATAAATTATACATAAAAAAAAAAAAACTTGAATTATTCGTTCAATGTATTTTAAAGAAATTATAATTTACACACATTTTATGTATTTATATTTATCAACTAAGTATAACTACAATTATTGATTATGTAATTATAATAATATACCTTTAAATAAATATTAAAAATAGTATACATGCTGGGGGTTGAATAAAAAATGTGTATATTTATTAGAACACTTACATCGAATTAATCGATCATGAACCTTTAAAGCAAGTTTAAGGGACCATTAACTCGTTAGGTATTGATTCATTAAAAGATCTATGATTATTCGTGATGCTATATTGTGGTTATGGTGTCACATTATTTCAATAATTTTTTATGCAATTGCTGTATTGCATTGCTTAGGATTTATCATTTTGAAACGTCTTATATGTCCCTGAATTTTATATCAGCCTTTTACTTTATCCAATTAAATCGCACTGAGTTAGCTACACTAACAATAATAACATCGTTTATTTATCAGGACTCATCATCACTATGTATTATAATTTCCATATAATACTTTGTGTTTATATTAGGTATCAAACATCGCACATTATTTAAAAATTGATTAATGTTTTTGAAAATATTTTTTTTACATAATTTCCAGTCAAAATAAAACAATTTTTTTTTTAATAAAATAATATTTTATATTTTTATAATTTTTTACTTTATCGAATGACAACATATATTTTTAGTTTCAAATTGTGGGGCAGAATATTTTTCGAAATATTTCAATACATATCAATTTATAAATTATAAGCATTTGAAGTCGGGGTGAACGTGTATAGTGATATGAAGAAATTCTATATTTCTATCAAATGTTAGTCTACTCCGCTCACCAAAACTTTAAATGTTTATGTTTATTAACTACTCGTGTGAATTTCAATTTGTATGTATCGAAATACTCCGAAAAATATTTTGCTTCAGAATATGAAACAAAAAAAAACTATGTTATCAATCAAAAAAATAAAAAGACTAAAAATAACTATAAAAATAAAGGATTTAATTAAAAAAAAAAATTGTTGATTTACGTATTTCAACTAGAAATTGCGTAAAAGATAAAATAATCGCCCTGTATGTATTATTATGTGAGTAGTGTGCGATGTTCATGAAAACTACTGGTTTTGCGCATCGTGCTGCTCGTTGAAAATGTAAAAAAAATAAAACCAATTATATTATATAATATTATAAGAAAACGTGCCAATTAAATTGTCAACACGATCGTCGTCGGTATCAGTGTCGTGTCGTAAATCGGGCAACCGTTACGTATAAAAGTCACATTGGTTTTATAACAGTTTACATAAATAACAATATATATAGTTACCACGCAGTTTTTCCATTGGAATCCGACATCCGACATCGATTGGATTCAGTGACATGTGCTGATTTTTTTTTACAAATGTTTGTCGAATTTTCCATATATTATTATATTATTATTTATTTTTATTTAATCATACAGATCTTCAAATCCATAGGTATATCTTTTATACAATAAAGATCAATAAAGGCATATCGTCGATATTATTATACACAGTGTGACAGTTATAAATAACACGATAGAACTGCTTTAAATAATATCTATAAACATTCGTAGTACCCTCAGATTGTTTTTAACTAAAAACACCACTACAGAATATGCGAGCATTATGAAAACATTAAAATTTATACCTATTTATTTAATTTTTGATTGAATGAATATTATTTGTACAAATACTTATTTAGATGATATGTTAATCATTTTGTTATAATTTTAATACATTATTCATGAGAACTTAAGCTTTTATGTATTTTATATTATTATGAATTTTACAATACGCAATAACATTTTTGATTTATTTAAAATATTATTTATTTATAGATAATATAAATCAGTGTTTACTTTTTAACGGTATTTGCAGAAAGATGTTAATACATTTTATGTCATATAAGTTAATATAATATAGACTTTATTATAATAATTAAGTACTAATGATATAATAAATGCAATATTTTTAAATATAGCCATTTTCAATAAAATTCTTTTTTCTCGTACAGTGATATATAATTGAATTTAAATTTAACACACATACGATTATGATCTACTCGATACCTAAATAACCTAATGTATAGCAAAGCTTTACACACTTAGATATCTTTTACAGATTATTGATTAAATATACTAAAAAATATATTTAATCAATGCAAAAATATAAGAACAAGTTTTGTGGTATATTGAATTAAATTTTAATACCTGATACTTTTAAATTCTTCAAACCTGCAGCTGAGGAATATTCATTTTTTTTGATAAAAATAAAATTGTATGTTTCATCTGTATAAAACTATTATCTTGAATTAACATGTTTATACATTTAGTTCATAGAAATACCTTTAAGAAGAGGATATTTTCACTGTTAATTAAATATAAATAAATGTAATCGAAAATCTTTGTTGTAAATATTTACAGATTGCGTTTTTCAAATGAAAAAAAAATGTTTATATAGTTCATATAAGTGCTGTTTGCATATATAACGGTAAGCGGTAAACAAAACCGGAGTAAAAGGTTGGAGATGAAATTCAGAGGAAAAATGTCCAGTCAAAGAGACAATAAGTTGAAAAAAAATAATAACTTATCAAGTATGATTAAAACCGTTTTATATTACTACCTATGGGTATAACTTTCGATTTATTTGTTTATATCATATGTCATTATATACAATATACATGGATATGTAATCTGAACACACATCATTTACGAACAAAAAAGTCGGTATAAGTGCACCTATCAAATTGAACAACGTAGAATTCAGGGTTTGTTTTCATCTGATACCTGAAGTATGGAATATTCACAAAGTTGTAACGAACGGTCAACATCAAACAACTAACATTTATGTAAGTTTAAATAATCAGTTGACACATGTTGTAGGACATATTTATCTTACTATTTAGAAATGAATTGACAAAATGTATCAAGAATCAAACGTTGACAAAGATAAAATAACATAAAATGATATCGACGAATAAAATAATTGTAAATCTAATAAAATGATAGATGTAAATTGGAGATTGCTATTTTATTTAAACAAAAAAAAAAATAAATAATTTTAATTTTATTTTAGAGATTGCTCTCATAGATATATTTAGATATATAAAAGAATTATGTTAACAATTTGTTGATTATATTACGATCCAATAAATACTTTTTTTAACACTATTGTACACTATACTTACCAGCTATTACTTATTGGGAAACAATCTAAAAATTTATAATATATTGGTGATTGATAATTACCGATAGTGATAATTTTATAATACTCAATAAATTTATTTTGTTTTATTTTATTGATATTTAAGAAATTAAACCTATCATATTATATTTCGGACTTTTTGACCTTTTATTCGGACTTTTGTTCTTCTTTCAACATTTTTAAAAGACCTTTTTCTTCGGACATTTTGAACCTATAGTTTTGCATAACACCGCTGGATCAAAAATTGGTCTAAAACGCCTCCTTCAATCATCATCTAATAGTTTTGAATTGAAATACTTCAGACAAATAACGTAGTACTTAACTAAAAAATTTATTTTTGACTAGACCAATGATTGAATCCCTCACGATAAAAATGCTTTTGAAACAGTTAAATAGAGTATTGTGTTCGCACGTATGTGTATGATGAGTACGACTTAAACAAAGCCGGTGCAGATTATCACATGCTGCTACTGATGTCACGGTATTGGAAAGTTTCCATAAAAAAATCACACTTTGCAGCTTAAAAGTGACGTTTATAAAAATCACACGTTTTTTGTTCTTATCGAGAATCGTTTCTCAGATTTACCGTCTTTATTTATATATAACATTTATATTTTATACTAAGCTTCTAACATGATATAAAATTGAGACGCGTCATTTTGAAATATTCGATTTGATATCTTCTGTACGACTTTTAATCGATTGTCAACGGATTTAACCTACATACGAGTATGATATATAATTTAAGTAATAATATTACACACGTTTTATAACGTTTTGTATTTTTTATCTGAACTTTATTCGATCAAGTATTTAGGTAGGTTATATTTTCCTTTATAATACAATTTTTTTCATAATACTATTACTATTAATGAGTGTTTCATTCATTTTTTTGTAGTATTAAAATGTAAAGTATAATATTAACTTTTAAAATGTAATTTCATTTTTTTTCACATTAACGTTCTACAATGCAAAAAAAAATGTATTCTTATGATCTCGTGAACATTAAATTATAAATCAAATTAAATTTATATAGTTAAAAAATGCGATTTACATAACTAAAAAAATTACTTTAATATTCAATATCATCAATATTGATGAAATGTTATAAGTAATATAGGTACTATTATTATTATAGGTAGATATAATGTATTGATTTTTTTTTTTGATTTTTAAAACGTATTACAAGTGAAATTGACTAAATACTTTTTTCAGTAATTATTTTAAATCTATAAATTTATAATATTATTATAAACATATAATGCATTTCACTGAAGGTACATTAATTTATACTAGTTAATTGTAATTTAAATGTATTCAATTAACCATCACGTGGATAACATCCAGGAGCAATATTTATATTTAATATTGCATTAATTTATTTAAATTTTAAACGATAATAACACATATAATCGATTTATTATGCATAATATTATGCAATTTGGTTTATAACATAATGTGATAGTTGAAAAATAATTATTTTGTGATTATTATTATATAATATAAAGATGTCGATATTGATTATGTATTATACTTTTTAGTAGGTACAAAAACATTTGATCATTGAACTTGAACATAATAAATATAAATTATTTCATCCGTTTTGTCGACTATAAACACTGCATGCATTACGTGCTATTATGGTTATTTACGTATTCTCGTCTTGAGAGCATAAATTCGAAATCGAACGTTATATACACACACGTGCATAATCTACAGTATGTATATACGATGTACAAACATCGATACGGTCTTCACATTTACCGGATAAGGTACATCCGACTCACGATAATATTATGCTATACTAATGTACTATAATGTATATATATATATATATGACCTACACAATATACTTATTGTCATTATTGTAATGCGTTTGGGAACATATTATCGTCATATATATTATGAGTGTGCGATACCGCACGTGCCGCCTGCAGAAAATCTGATTCCTGCACAACGACCGTGTTTTGTGGCTGTCGTCAACGACCGAGCTTCACTCGAATAAACAAAAAATATACCGCCGAGACGTTGGAGAACGGAAAAAAAAACTTTACGCTTTACACGTAGTTGGCAGCTATATTATTATTATATTTCATGTATTACAGTGTGTACATAGGACACATACGCGTCGCAATATTATCCATGGCTGTAATATATTGCGTACTAGATATTCTAAATTATATATGCCCAGTGGCGACGAAAATGTTTCTATACTCATTTAGACCATATCCTATTACGTATAAACCCTATAATATTAATTCGTAGCAATGAAGAAAAAACCGGAACACAATGCGTACTGCAACTAATTACAGTGTGTCAGTGTATAACTTAAACTGTATTAATCTGAGCATTCTGAGCTCGACTCGGAAAACAAGATGATAATATATATTATTATTAAATTTGAAATTACACGTCAAACAATCTAGCGTGATGAGTGAATCGAATGTGTACAACAACTAATCGCTGATCGTTCAGACGCTCTTTTAAAAGTCATTTAATTTTAACATGGTAACATAACAGTAATTGTGCACTAAGTGAAATTCACCTTTAGCCTTTTATTTATTTATTATTTTCAATTTTGTAATAATTATTAGGAGATTTTGCTTACGTTTCATTGCAACACCTAATCCCTCCCCTAACCTAACCTAATGTAGACCCTTATTTTATTATGCTGGTCTAGTGATAAAGTATTCATAGAAAGGCGTCGTGGCTGAATTTGAATTCGGTCCTAAAAAGGGCACCGTGAAAAAAAATTTTGGCTAATTACTTAAAATTTTAGCTGGTTGGCGGCGTATTAGGTAGATTACAAACTTACAACACACGCCACACATGGGTGGTAAATGTCATGAAAAATACTGAACTGTTATCAATACGCGACTGGTTAGTATGGTTACTGGTTATTCGCAGGCGCGCGGATGATATATTATTATATTATTTTAAATATTATGTATCTTTATGCATTCACAAGCGCAGCCCCGATCATAGTATGCCTATATTATGTATATGTTTCTATAGTTGTAATGAGTTATCCTGGTTTGGTCGGGTGCGTGCACGACATGCGTGTAAAATTTATACGGAAAACGCAATCCCGGACGGAATATTAATATCGTCGTGACCCCGCGGAGGTCGCTGTTGAGAATCGTTTTTGTGTGTGTAATAGTATACTGTCTATGTATAAATGTATATATATATATATATTATATGGTATAAGTATATAATATTATAATATTAATAATAATACATTTGTACGCGATTTTCTCGAAAAGACGTCGTTTCATTTTATTGCATTATTATATACGGGGTGGTTCATTTAATGTAAAACACTCATTACTTCAAAAAACTATAAATAAATTATTGTGATATAATTTTTTTAGTAAGCTTATGAAATCATTAAAAATAGCATTATTTTAAAAAAATTTAATTTTTTGCCATTTTTTATTTTTATAATATTAAATGTTTTTACTCTTTTAAAGTTTTAAACGATAGCATATTATAATATTTATATTATTCAGCAGAAAATTATTTGGAATTTATTTTGAACACGTAGGAAGCTTATTGGCTATTTGGCTAATTTAAATTTTGATGAGCGGAGTAGTTGACCAACATTTTGCGAGGTAACCCGCATGACTCTGTGTACCACTCCACAATTTAATATAATATACTTAATTTACACTTTAAACACTTACAAGTTATAACTAGGTAATAATCGTCTAAAATAATTAATTTTTATTTACCTAACTTTGCAGTATTGGAATAACGAATTAAAAATACATATTGTCATTAAAAAAAAATCAAAAATGATAACGATACAAAATTTTAAAAAATGTAAATTTTTAATGACTTAGGTCTTAAACTATATAAAAAATATATTATCAAAAACATTAAGGTTTTTTGTTATGATTAGTATCCTATACATTTAATAAATTACCCGGTATATAATATATGTAAGTACTTACCCTATATGTGTTATTATTTTTTAGTTATTTCGGCAAAACGAGAAAGGTCACACGTCGCCATCTCGTTCTTGAATAAGTAGATCCATTGATATTCACCGGTGTCCGAAACGACCATAAATCAACGGGATCCTTTTCCTACGAGCTACGCGCGCGCGCGTGTCTATTTCAGTTTCGATAATTTACGACCAGCCGCGTCAAGTTTTTTTCTACAATAGTTACAGTCAGTCGTACACTCGCACTAGGTACCTACCTACAGCCTACATAATATAATACTGCAATAGAATTAACATTTCCTGAATAATTTTGTTTTCCGTAACGAACCGATATTATATTTTATTTTTTCAATTTATATTTCACTTTGGGAATGAAACCGTTTTATTTTGTTGAACATTTTCCCGGAAAAGTTGACGGAATTTCAATTCTATTTTTTTTTTTTTTTTTTTTTATATAGCTGGTATATGAGTACGTGCATATAGTGATGTGGATATATTATATCCTTAATAGGCGTAGGGCGCGGCAGTGCGGCACTATACAATGTTATTATAATCACAACATAATATTATATATTCGAAGTCACGAAACCATGTGATTGTTTCCGGAGAATAAAATATATACAATTTCAAAATTTCCATTCAAATTATGATCGTATAGACCTTTACTGTACCTATACCTACTGAATTTTTTAATAAATTCGATTTAACCAGGTAAAATTTTAATGTCTCGCTAATTCGATAGTGTACTGTAACACATGTGTAAACGAATCAATGAAAATGTCATATAATGTAGGCACATACACGAAAAAATGTGTCCAAATCATTAATTTGTGAACACATGTAAAATGTTGGTGTATTCAAATTATGTAACGAGATAAGCAGTTCCATGGAAATTATTTTTTAAATATAAATACTCGTATATGTTTATATAATTTAAGCGGTACGTTTAAAAAAATCCAAACAAAATATTTTATCCTTTTTTGGTAATAGTAGACAAAGATAGCCGGGAAATTATATAACACTGTATTATAAATACAAGTCATTAAAATCGTTGCTACGTGTTCGTTTTAAATGGTCCTGTTTTGCTGTACAATATACGCTCATCTCGTCGATACACCTTCCCGCTGCCACATCCGTTGCGCACTTGCCGCCTCGCGTTCTGTTGGTCGAAGACGCGGGTCGAACGGTGAACATTTTAACGGCCCACGGCAGCAGCAGCAATGCGCATGTGTTTAACATCGTGGTATTGTCTTGTCCGCACTTGTGCAGCAGTCCAAGTCGATTAATAATGACCAGCAAAAATTATGACAGTGGCGGCCTCCGCCACCACCAGTGGCGTGTCGGACTGACGTTAATTTATTTCCCGTCCCATATAGTCGTCGGGAAAAAAAAAGGTCTCGGGTAACGACTGCGGAGAACGGCGATACATCACTAGACGGTATGTATATATATTTTTATTTTTTATTTTGCGCACGATTGAAATCAATGTTGCGCCTGTTTATAATATTATATACGGCGATATATACTGTGGCACATCACTTTCCCGGTGGATGATACAGATATATGATTAATTCTAGTCAAGTCGGATCGATTAGGTATTTAGGTTAGATGGCGATGATTGCTGCACGCAGAGATTTATTGCATACCCTCGTCAATGTTATTCTAATGATGATGGACCGATATACACGATTTAGTATATTATAGAACACGTTGTTCGCAAACGCTATCGAATAAACTAAATCGCTCGTTGGTAATAACGTAATCAATCTTTACTATTAAACGCGTACCTAGTCTTATTTATTTAGCTATATAGTTTGCCCGTTTTATTGGTTATTATTTGAATGAACGAAATATTATTGTTGTAATGACATTTATATATTATTATAATTTGTTTGTAAGAACATTTTTGAAATTTAAATCAACACAACTACGTGATACTATTCGTCAATATAATACATTCAAGCAACTGCTATTATAGTATGCTGTTCAATGAAACGAGAACCCAATGGACACCATTTCGTGCTCACGTCTACGATGTGATATTGAACAAAAGTCGTATCATAAACTATTTATTGGCACAAAATTTATGCGTTTACTCCTAAAAACAAACACGATACGCATGCGATTTTCTATTTTTGAATAATATATATATTGTAAGTACGTATATGATGGTAGTATTTGTTTAAATTTTTCTTCTTGAATTTCGAGATAGCAATGACGACTAAAAAAAAAAAAAAATTCACCGAGTGTATTAGAAATGTCTAGAGAAATTGAAATAAATCTCAAGTTATCGGGTCGAATATAATATATTGAGATAATAATATATTTATTCGTGCCAACTGGTGCATTTAATACGGAATACTGCAGTTGTAATATCATTTCATATTATTATTGTCTTGTTTTAGTTTACATAGGACATTGATATTCTATAACCAATTTAATATCTAATGTTATATAACGTTATGTTATCGAATATATTATATACGTTATAAAGAAAGTAAAACAATTCTTTTTTTTTTCGGTTTTGATTTGAAATGGTGTAGCCAAATTTGTATAAATCCGTATACCCACGCGTATACCATATAATTATATGCATTATATGCATGTCTGTAACACAACGCGGTCTATCTGCTATATTTCATACACACTATAGGGTATACAGTGTACAGTATATAGTAAAAAATTATGTATTCTCAACACGTCCAGTTACACGATGAAGGTAATATTCTCAAAGTTATTAATTACATATTTTCAATCAAAGTTGTATGTCTACGCACAGACGGCGTATATTATGTTGACGCTATGCGTATTCGATAGATAATTCATAATATTACCTGTACCTATTGAACCGGACGAATACCATAAAGATAAAATTATCATACAATTTCGTCATGTATATGAATAGTGCTCGTGCTTACTGCATTATTATCATAATATTGTATTCATTTACTCGCGGTTATTATATTCAGAAAACCGTGCCTATCGTGTTTTGTTCTCCCGTCGTTCGTCGGCTATTAGAATATTATACATACGTCTCAGTTATTTATTTTGTGTTAAAATTTCGAAATATTCAAAGCATTTTACGACGGCATACATCATAGATATTTTGTGAACTATGTTTACCCAGTGCGTTCAATATTATCGACAATTCGGTTAGAGCGGTCACCTACATTATACATTATTATAATGATCGTAAGAGAAAAAGTCGAATTCTCTTCTCGAATAATATATTATTTGGTATCGTATAAGATGAAACGATCAATTAAAATATAATATTAATTATATATTGTAGTGTACTAATTATCTGTTAACTCGAATCAGATAACTCGCCAAAAATAGACGGGTAATTCACTGATTTGACCGTATAAATATATATTGACGTTATAAAATACAGACTCCTATGTGAACAGATGATGGGTACGTCACGTTATTTTGAACGGCACGCGTACAGTTAATCAAACGGTTACGAAACTATATACGTACCTACCTATCCACGACGAGCTGTATGTAGGTAGGATATAGTTAAATTATATGTGTACACGCAGATATAAAGCATTTTGTTCGTATAAAACAATTGATAATATTGATTTTAACATCGATTCGACATCGGTGTGTGGGGATCGTGTATATATTATACAGTGGGGATCGGTACCGTCATACCCGCCCATTGACCTAAGAAAACGAAAACATCACCACTCCCCCCGACAAGTAATATTACAATAATTAAGCTATTAGCGATACAAATATACGATATTATAATATTGTACACGCTGACGAACAGCATCGACCACCTCGGAGTGTATGCAGATTATGGTCGACAGACGTATCAAATCGAGCGTTACGCACGCGAAAAATGGTTTTCGTTGTACACGCAGGATAAATATTTATTATTATTAAAACAACAATATGTTAAAATGTAAAAAAAAAAATAATAATAATAATAATATTAATATAGTGATAATAATCAAGACCACACCGGCTTATAAGGATCTGTAAGGTAGCCAAATTATTAAGGCCCGTTGTTACAAAACGTACTTGAATAAAAATTTATATTTTAATGCCCCTTTATTCGGTAATTTACCGTTTTGGCTCGCGATCAAAATATTTTACTCTGAGGCTTACTTATTTAATGGCTGGGATGTCTGAAACGCGTGAAATTAATAATATTTTTTTGCCATTTTTTACTGTCCCGGCCAAATAATCTATCCCTACGGCAACACCAAAAAATAGTCCTATCATTTGCATAAATCGCGTGTTTAGCGATAACGTGTGTGTTCGCACATTTTTCCAGACCTATTTTTTATATGAACATTTCCAAAACCTATAAATCTTCACTAAATCAAAAAGGCTAAATACAATTAAATTCGTAAATTAATTATGAGTTTTTCTAAACGTATCGTACATAGTATAATATTATCTACTGCCTATTTATTAAAAGTATGATAATTATGTACTATAATGACTTATGTTACACACTATGCACAAATATTCAAATTACTTTTTTATTGATCAATAAATATCAGATACTATAAAATCATTGGTATAGTTATATTATTAATATTTTATTTTCGAACACTTATTCATACATACATGCAATTACGTGTTTCTTAACAATTCAATATTTTATGTTGCGTATTGATGGTTCTGATCTCAGATTGTGCATAATGTCGAGGTCTAATAAATCTCTTGAGCGTTTTTTGCGTTCCGCAGTATTGTTTTATTAAATTGTTTTCTTATTAATTTATACACTTATAAAAATTTAAATTACAATGTGAACATATATATATATATATAAATAATTCTGTACAAACATTCTCTATAAACATAATATTATTATACATATTATATAGTTCATCGACATAATTGAATAATGTATTATCTAACTTTAGGTTAATTGCACGATTTTTGTATTATTAATTCAAAACTGTGTGGTATTAAATAAAAACGATGGTGATGCAAAGTTTTAAGTTATTCCCATATGATTTAGTTGTTGATGATTTGAAAAAAAAAAAAAAGAAAGTAACATTTGTTAAATTCATTTTAATAAAAATATTAACATTTTTGTTGTTCCAGCAAAAATTAATTTTATGGGTAGGTATACAATTTGGCTTATTTCGTAAAATATGACATTGGATTTAAATAATATAAAATAAAGATACATACAATTACATAGGATTTGCATTGCAATAGTTCAATAGTTACGACACCTATTATTCATAAAAAAATTTTATGTTCAAAGACGAATCTTTTCAAATCGCTTTGCTAAAATATTTGTATAGTATTATATGTAATTATGACTTATCGCTTACTAAATTACTTATTACATAAATTAGAAAACCTCTTTTTTTTATATATATATAATTTGGCCGACTGGTTTTATAAACTTTATCTTTAAGAGATGGCAATGTTCTTGTATATAAAACGTTTGAAAGTTATTGTCATATACCACGCATTTCCATACAGCATAATAATTTTTTTTATAATGTTACACGATCTCGATACAATATAATGAATTTTATACAATTCAGGGCGTACATTTACGCCTGGTTTTTCGAAGTATATCCTATTGGGAAACGGAAATATACGTAATGCACACCCTACTCATGTTTATTAATGCATTATTAAAATGATTGGTTTTATTTTTCTCTTACACAATATCAATGCGCACTATATGTTTTATTTATATTATAAATGGATTAAAATTAAATACCTAATAAACGTCAATACCATGTGTTAATGATCATAATACCTGAATTCTACATACATAGTCACTGAAAAACTGTAATATTTCATTACTCACTAATGAATTTGATAATACCTACATACAAATCATAATATCAATTAATATTCACCAATTTTTAGAAATATATGTTTTTTAAGATACTTATTTCAATGGTAAAACATTTTTGTCTTTCTCTTGACGTTAATGTTCAGTACCTTTATGAAAATGGATCAATGTACGTGTTTACATATATCAGCAATGCAAAATTATTTTTAAATTTTGATTTTGATAAAAGTTATACATTTTTATTATAAATAAATAAATAATAAAAAACATAAATTCAATAATTTACTGTCGAAAGTTATACCATTGAAAATATTAGGCATTAGGGATACACTAAATATCGTAACATATACATACATTATGTTCTAAATAATTTTTACAAGATGTTACAAATAATTATGATAAATTTGTTTTGATAGCTTCAAGTTAAGAAACAACGATGGAAAGTGTTTTTTTTATTATAACACTATAATTCATGCGTATAAAAATATAATATTGCACCTTCTTAAATATTTTTGATATTACTTATAACAACCAATGTTTTGTTTATTATTTTTTTATTTTTGGTTTTAATCATCTACGTGTAAATTTGTTTAATTATAAAATGTTCCTATAAAATATTTTAAAACAGATAATTTTTTAGTTATTACTTATTAGTAAAGGTTTTTTAATTAACTACATATTTGTTTAAACGAGAAGTTCCTAAAGTGGTCTATATCGACCCCCTGGGGTCGATTCTGACCTACAAGGGGTCCAAGTCAACGAAAAAAAAATTGGGGTATATGAAGTATAAATAGGGGTCCACGATAGTTATTACGTTAAAAAAGCGTGCATTTTAATTTTTACGAAAAACACGTGTGCGACAATGTGAACGATAAACAAGATTTAATATCAAAGCATCAGACTCACCCATTAAAATTATACATATTTTTTATTTTATTAGATTTAATTTGCATTTCTCTTAATTTAAATAATTAAAAAATGAAATAAATATTGTCATTGTTAAATGTAGAATTTTTACTCCATAGTAAATTCTATTCGAGTGAGTAGTTCCATATAATAACCTATCTAAAAACCTACTACATTAATTTGTAAAAATGCAATATAAGGGGTCTACGAAAATTGAAAAAATTGGTGAATAGTCTACAGGGAAAAAAAGTTTAGGATTTTCCGGTTTAAATTAGATAATATATACTTAATCATAAGTAAAAAAAAAATACGAATTAGTTATTTAGGTAATATATTAAAAATTAAAAAAAATTAAAAACTTTATATTTTTTTATAAAAGGGGGAGATTTTACACAATGGATGACCATTATATTCTTTGTGTATTTAGTAACACAAAGTTAGTCTTAATAAACTTTTTTTTAAAAAAACTTATTTCTCAATCCCACAATTCAAACTTTTTAGAAATTGAAATTTGAACAAACTTTAAATCAATGTCAAGCATGAAGTATTGCATTAATTTATGTTGTTCAATCACTAAAGCTTATTAAAAATCGTTATGCATATATTACGTTTGCAAAAATAATATAGATTTCCATTTGAATATCTTATCGCAAATAATTTTAGATGTTCCTAAACAAACAAACTTTTGTATTAAACAATTTTTTTTACTTATAATATTCATACTCGTATAATCTAGTGGAGAAAACATAAATTAAAAATATTTAATCACCCTGTAGATATATTTGATTTATACTATTAAATCAATTTAATTTATTATAAACAGTGGAATAATTTTATCAAAAATAAATAGTAGTTTTTTTATTAGCCATATTCTTTACATATTTCAAATTCAAATATAAATGTATGTAAATGTTTTGAACACTGGTCAACTCTTATTTATGTGTTTAGTGGTATAAATTATAAAACTATTTAATCATTCGTATAATCGTATGAACGCCGATGTTCAGATTAATATCGTATGAGTCACTATAGGTATAATATAGTAAAAATAAATAATTAATCTAGTGACAAAAATAAATATAAGCACTGTTATCTGGCTATTGGAAGAAAAATTAAGTATAATATTATAGTTGTTCATCAGTCTACGCATATAAATAATTGTTGACATTTATGTTTTTATTAAAAAATAGTTTTCATAAATTATAATCAATAGTTATAATATGTAAAAGTATTATACAAACCTACAAATATACAAAAATTAAATAAAAAAAATAAAAATTTTTTTTTAAGTTAAAATGTATTTCAATTTATTTATAGTGAATGCAAGAAAAGTCTCGAGTATTTTAATATTTTATTAAACCATGTACCTTAGGAGGTTTCCCATCCGATCCTAAATCTATTTATACGAATTTTATTATATAAGTGGATATTTTGTGTCTTGGGTCTATCCCATCTTTTTTCTTTTTTTCTTTAAACTTAAATCCACCCTTGATTGTGACCAAACGAAAATTGATATAAAACTAAAAACGTTCTCATACAATATCGTTTTTGAACTCTTAATATTATTTTTGTAATATTGAAGACCCACGCAACTATCAAAAAGTATTATTTACCTACGTATATTACTCTATTCCGAAGCTCAATAGTTTTTCTCGTAATACAGGCAGCACTATGATATATTAATAATTATCCTAAGTGTTAGAAATTTGAATTGCAGTATGTATAAATATCAAGTACGATTATTGTTACAATGCATAGAAAAAAAAGCGACAAGCACGCACAGCAATACAAGTGGGGTGTATAGGTATACCTATTGTCACAAAACGTGAAAAGTTCAAAATGACATAATTATCTCGTTCTTTAGACTGCTCGATGCGGAAATGCTGTTCTTCTAGTAGCTGAAGTCCACTTACATATGTGTGCGAGAGGTTTGTATATTTACATGCGTTGCTGCAGCCCATATACGTCTAACTCGTGCATTATAATATGTTCTCATTAATAGAAACCATACGTGAGTTTTCAGTACGATTGCAGAACAGTATTATAAAGTGTCTCAGCACATTTCCGATGATACTTCCACAGCAACTTAATACATACAAAAAAAAAAATTACATCAAATTAAAGGTAAGTGACTGCTACGTGTTACAAAAGTCGTATTTAAAAAAAAACCATAATATCATGTCAAACATTGCGTTTACGTATTATAGTTAATATATTACCGCGGAGAAGTATTTACCTCATATGCAAGTCGCAGATGGACGGGCGCAAGTATGCAGTATATTGCGTTTGTTTGTACGGGAAACGTTTTATTTTTATCAAAACTTGAAAACGTTTTTGACATTTTAGTTCACTTTCTAATTTACACTGTAAAGGGGGTTTAATTATCGTTTTTGTTTTAAGTTTAATTAATTTTTTCAATTTAAATTTTCATTGAACAATAAACATTCTTCAGTAGTTTTTCCATTATGGAAGGTAAGATCATTTTGTTAATTAGGAATAATTAAAAACAATTTTTCCGAAATCATTACCTTTTATATGTATTTCATGTTTTGATGTCAACTTCACGATATTTTGAATTTCATGATATATTATTATAAGCAATATTTTTCATTTAATTGATTTAATTATATTATATAATATTCCAATGAATATATTGAAAGAAAATTTTAACAATTACAATTAATTTTATAGTTTATAGAGTATACAATGTATAATGATGTTATAATAATGTACATTTAAAGATTATGTTTTCCACGTAAACCAAAAAAGTAAATTAACTAACCGTAAATGTTATCTAACATTTTCCTTGTAATATTCTTATTGCAGTTTATGTTGGATAAATTATTAAACTAGACTTAATAGTGTTATATGAATAGAATATAAATCGTTAGTTTTATCTGTTTCAATGTGTAGCTTCAGGGCTTTCAAAGTTTCGCATTTGTTTAAACAACATTTTCGAGCCGATTTTATTCCAACGATGGCGACGATATAGACTCGGTTTTGCACGATTCGATAAAAATAACTTTACGAAAGTTTCATATCAAGAATGAACAGTAAAATTGTCGAGTTCCAACATGCAGAGTGGATTATTATATTGCGAACATTATTAAAATTGATATGAATAGTAAAACCAATGCAATACGCAAATAATTTTATAATAGCACTCAAATCATATTATATTAAAAGCACTCTTAATATTTTCACATCGTATCATATGCATACTTAGTTAAATCTGTTTATTGATTTATTGCATTGTAATGTATAACAACAAAAAAAATCATTAAAAGAAATAACATAACATAAAACGTTGGTACTTTTAATAAGTTGTAGGTATTATGGACATTAATATGATGTTTATGTATAATAAATCATTTATAACGTACTTTTTAAGACGTAGATAAACTATTTATTCCTAATTATATATCTATCTATAATCTATACCCAGGTAAATACTACCTAGGTTAATTGTTGAAATTGATTATGCAGAATTTTAGTGCAATACAGAGCTATTTTGCGAGACTACTGTATGGGTTTAAAATGGTTTTGAGTCGTAAGACGAGTTAACGCAAGGGTGGTATATTACATTATATTATATCATTTTCTATAAAAAAAAAAATAAAAAATAATAAGAAATCAATTATTTTGTTTTTGATATTTTATTTTAGCTGGTATAAATATATAATATCTGAATTTTAAATTATTTGAATATTAATATTAAATACTAATATCTGTAAACAATGTACTTACCCCATATAATTTAAACAAAAACAAATAATAAAATCGGTATCCATTAAAAAATATGGAATATACCTTTTTTTATTTAACTTTCCTCGCAAGAACGTATTTTTCATCAAACCTATACTTTACAAGGTCGTGGTTGAAGTAAATACAATTTTATAAATTGCTTATCCTTGGAGTTTTCGTTTTGAGTAAAACCGATAAAATATATGTCCACACACGATCAAGACGAAGATTGATGGTTCGTGTTTTACTAATTCCACATAAATAACCTAGCCCTAGTCAAATATATTATATTACATATGCATATATACGATAACTCAAATACAAACAGGTAAATAAATTAATAAAGGTGAACAACTCTGAATGTGCCATCATAATATGAGTATTATTATTTTATTATTATTTTTTAATAATTATTATCTCTAGGAATAAGTCAACACAACATACCATAGTCCATAATATTATAGTAATATGAAGAGTCAGTCTGTAGACGATAATACTCGTTCAATGTTCGTTTCCGGTACTTAGTGGTATTTGAGGCGTGAGACTGATCGGCGACCAAAAATTTTATAGTTGTATTTTTTCCTTCTTCCCGTTTTTTAATCATCTAGCCGTATCAAATGAAACGACCTCGGACTGACGATACAATAATATTATAATATACATTTCTTATTTTTTCGCGTAATGTGTGCGGGGGACGACAACAGCGACGATCAGGGCTGGTCGCGGCATAAAAAACACATCAATTACACACAATACAACGTACATAATAATGCCATATAGTACTTTGTATACGTATATATATGTATAATACGGGCGCACGATGAGTGTTTTTAATTGAAACGTTCCGATGAAAATAATGATAGCTGCGTGAGTATTATATAATATATTAACGGTCGGTTCGTCCGCTGATAATAGAGTATTTTTTTTTTTTTTTTTGATTATAGTAATTTGTCTCGGGCTTTTAGAGGAACTACTTGGGTTAGCCGTTGATTTTTTTTCGAAGTAATTCACGGTGTTTCCGAGTCAGTCTCAAGGTCTTGCAGACGAGTATGCCTATTCCTCCCTACGTAAAAATGATATAATTATTATACATCATAATGTATTATGTTTATCGCACAACTTTGGCACTAAAATTTACTTCAATAGATATTATGTATAAAAAAGTAGAATATTATTACCGTTGTTTTCGATTTTCATATTTATTGTACTTATTACGAGTGAACAATATACGATTTAGAGTGCATGCATTATTATACCTAATATTAATATATTATCGCAAAACGTCTCGACAACAGTATTACACGTACTTAAATAAGTTTTACTTTTCATGTGATATCGTAAACTACTACTACAGTTTAATAAAACGCTATTGAATATTAGTAAAATACATAATATTAATATCATTTTATGATGTAGAGACAACCTCCATCGTGGTGGGCCGTCAAAGTTCAACTGCCTAGCGAGAACGTCTCGTCGTGTTCGTGGACATGTTTAATTATCGCCTATTATTTTCATAACCATATTGTAGATTAATATTAATTACCGGTACGTGACCGATCGGATGGGCAAAATACAGTATTTCAGTGCAGGCATTCAATTTGACGTTTGGTCCCGAGGTCGAGCACACGTACAGGTCGATCATCAATTATGTGGCATAAAAATGAAGAAAAAAAATAAAATAAAATACAAGGACTCGAAAATTTTGAGCTATTATCAACCTATACATACGTATATTAATGGTTTTAGCTTTTAATAAAATCAATGAATACAACCCTATACGAAGATAAAAATGTATGAAAAATTAAGGGCTTTTATATCACCAACACAAATTACTCATATCATATTATGTCGTATTGTATTATAGAAAATTTTCATAATACAGTACCTAATTTTATAAATCATTTATAATTATAAAATATTCTAATTTCTAATTCATAAAAAAATGCTTATCACTAGAGTTTATATTTTATAACTCATAGCAATTTGTATTAAGCAGTAATTGGTTTTTTGTTCTTAACTTTTAACAAATTATTATACAAAAATCTATAATAGAAACTAACTAACCTACTTAATATATTTGTATTGACTCCAAATATTTCAAATACCTAGCCAACAAAAATAATTGTGTTAACCGATAAATGAAAATTATTTTTGAACACAACCGAAATAATTTATTCAAACAACTTTTTAATTGAACAAAAATCATGATATGGTAAACAAAATATTAATACATTATACCTATTACTTATATCTAGTTTCCAAATTTATTCCTTTTATATTTTAATATACATTCATTAACGACTTAGTTTCATTTGTTAAACATAAATAACAGACCTCTATAAAATATCCCATAAAAATAAAATATTTCAATAGCAACAAAAAAGTCAAGAGTAATTATTGAAAATAATTTCTTTTCAACATTGGATACTTACATAAATATTATAATAATATGTGAAATGCGGATTATATAACTCTGGAATTAAAAATAAGTTTATGCTTAATATTCACGCTCATTAATAATTAATACAAATACTACGAAAGATTAAATTATTATAAGCATTATGAAATTTATTAAAAACAAATTTTAATTTTCGTCAAAGTACTTACATAATAGCGTATTTTAAAGAATTTTAATATTTTAATATTTAATTTTACTATTAAAAACAATAACAATAATAATAATAATAATAATTTATGTTATTAAATTGTTCTCAAGTGATTATTATTAGTTTAATTAAAGTCGTTGTTGTTAAACATGTGTTTAGTCGTTTACGCGACAGTCAAAGGTTTTAAACAAATCCGTTAGGAGTTACATGCCGTTTAAACGTATTATACACAAGGCCGTTGGGCGGCGCTCACGTTAAACCGCGGCGTTGTTTTAACTAACAAGCCTAACGAGCTAATTTGGTCGGCTAGCAGTCATATTATATTATTTCGTTGTTAAATATATCATATGTCTTCTTGCCATCGTACCGAATGTCAGATTTGCCCTGTGATCGTTGTTTATCTGTTGACGGTTGGTCGTCGTCTGCGACGTTTTTCAAAAAATTTTACAAAAATGGATTCGTGTGTTATACAATAATGCATGTATCTATAATATTACAATAATATTTGAAAAATATGTAAAACTAATTGTAAAGGATAACTCGAAATCAAATAAAAATTGAGATTATGTTGAAAAGGTTGATAACATATTCTGGTAGACATATCATTACAAAGAAGGCCACATCGGTAGGCTTAGGCGTGGAGTTGATGCTATTGGTTTCACACCGTTTTCCCTTCTTTAGGAAAATTTAGGATGAAAATGCCTCTTTTTAAAACGAAAAAACGAGGGAGTGAAAATAATTCTTTTTCTGGTGGAACATAAACATTTTCTTTCAGTTTATAATAAAATATTGTTTCAACATGAATTTATTGTTTATTATATATAAAAACAACATTGAAGTTTTATACAGTGTATCTATAAAATATTGGCAATTAAACGCAGACTATAATATATTATACTGTATTGGTCCTTAATAAAAAAAAATTGTATCAAGAGAAAATTGTCAAAAACCATTGTAGATAAAATTTAAGTGAGTATTTGCAATTTATTTAATATAACTTCAGCCAGAAAGCCGAGTTAACTGGTTGATCATAATTATTTTTTAATAATATTTACACATTAAGATTTATAGTATACTCCCCTACACAGGAGCTAAATCAAATAATTATTGAATCCAAATTGTATATATGCAAAGACCATAGTAAAGTTAGATCGGTACTTTTGGTAATAACTAATGAAGCAGGTCATGTATCTTATACGGCTGCTTTACCTTTATAATTCAAAGAAAGAATTTTAACATTTTCAATGTATTACCAAAGACTGCTTATAGACGACCTATAATTAAATATACAAAGATTTTTTTCTGTATTGTTGATTTAAAATAATAAATACTTGCATTTTATAATCAAAGGTACTCCATACAAAATAAAATGTAATTAAAGACACGGTATATTACAATACAGCGTCGTATTACTTCTGCTAAAAATTATTATGTAAAGATTAGTGAACACATTTTGAATATTGTGACAATAAACCCCATTTTATAAAGTAATTATTAGTTTACTCTAATAATTGGTTTTAATTTATAATCAAAAAAAATTTCCAGTTAATTAATTGAATACGATACTGTTGTGTATTTTTGTTAAGAACTATTTATATATATAAAACAAAAAAATTAATTAACTCATTACTTATTTGATATTTTAAAATTCAAACTAAATTAATTAATTGATAAATATTATGTATATATAAATTATATCATCATTAAGATAATTATGTAAACGTACTAAGAATATTATTGAAAGTACAAATAATAAACTGTTTATTGTTTCACATTATCAAGTATAAAATATGTATGTTGGTGTAGTCTTTAAAAATATATCCCAATTTGTATAATTTGGTTTAATTGATGTTTAAAATAACATATAGGTATACCCAATATTATATATATTTAATTATTGGGAAATACTAGAATATTATTTCAATATTGAGTAATAAAAAAAAAAAAAAAATTAAAAATATAGTTAAATAATCAGCATCAAAATATTCGTCTTTTGAATCATTATTATGAAATATTAAGTGACAAAAATAAAAAATATCAGCATTAATGTTATTGATCGTTTAGATTCACATAATCACATTTTAAATGTAAAAATGTCTTATTTTTTGCTTAAAAAGCATCTACTTAGTTTAACGTTAAAAACTTTAATGTGAGTATAATACATTGTTTAGACCTTTTTTTTAAGAAAAACTTAATTAATAGATATTTTAGATTCTGCGAAGTGTAATGAATTATGAATGCATTGATTTTACAATAATATAAATATTATGTATTGTGTTTTAATATGTATTTTTTTTAATTCCAATATCTTCCATCACCGTTTGGAACACTAAACATGATTCGATCTACAATTTCAATTGGGATGCATTATTGCCTATTTAAAATTATTTTAGTGGAATAGGTCTGTCTTTTTGTAGAAAAATTTTTGTTTTTTTGGATCTACTTTGATAATATTCTATGAAAACTTTTTCCTTATTAATGTTTTTTTCCAGTTTGAGTGTTTAAAATGTTCTTCCTGGAGTTTCAGCTGAAAATGGTAATGAAAAGTTAACGTTTTTAATAAAAAGTGTATATACATTATGTATATGATCAGTTTTAAAATGTTAAACAAATATAATGCAAATATACCAAAAAAAAAAAAAAAAAAAATAGAAAATGCATAAAATGGACTAAACTATAGCTAAAAAAATTACCTATAAACCAAGATTTATTCGAAAAATGCCAAAAATGCAAAATAAATGTCACACCATTGAATTCTGTGTGACATAAGCCAAATGTCTACACGGACGAGCCCCAAAAACTAAAAGCATTAAAAAAAATGCAAATGTATCAAGTTTCAGGCCCTATTTATATTATATCAAACGCCCATTTTTAAGATAAAAAAGTGTATTTTATTATTTTGATTTTGCATAATATTGTAGAATGATAAGATTATGAGAATACTGAAATTAAGAAGCTTTAATAGCCGCTCTGAGTCATTAAAACTTAAAATGTTTATTATGCATATTCTATATTCTAATTTTTTTCATTGTTTTATCATTTAAATTTTTATTTATATATATAATATATATTATATACATTCATTGTGCTATTAATTGGACAAATATATGACTATTTTATTCTAACTTCCGATTTCGTTGGGTCAACTAATTAATTAATAAATGGATTTAATATATTATAGACCAATTTGGATTTTTATTTTAACTGTACCTGTGGTAGAATTGTTACATTTATTCATACATTTATTCTGTGCATATCACATTCGGTTCGTGGAAACGTCACTTTTTCTACTTTTCATATTTTACCACCCAAATCGTATCATTATATAATCGTACATATCGTACACCAGTTATCAATATATTCATTAAATATGCATTTGTGATTAATATTTTAAGTAATAGAATGCGGTGCTGTGGTAGTTTTCAATGTTTATCTAAATTGACGTGATGGGTTACATCTCTAGTTTCATACCTTCTACTGCTGGAAATATTACTGCACGGACAGCAATAAATATGATGGCACAATTGCAGTGGATTCTCGATTATTACAGCAGTTGAGAGTTTATGACATATTACATCTAAATGCAAATTTAAATGAACATGAACTTGATAGTTTAAAATTATTATTCATTACAAACAAACCTACTAGGTAATATTAATAGAAACAATTAAAGTTTGTTTAAACTAAAAAATAAAATTGTTTTTTATAAAATTAGTTTCTGCAGGGATGAAATTTTCAAAACCGATTAACCACTATAAATATTTTTTTTGAATTGTATTTATGAATTAAGTAAAATAATTCTTTAATTTGACACTAGTTTGAAAATAGTAGTAATACAGCATCACTGTAGGTAGTATTGTTAAATGTATTTGTTCCTTATAAATAAATAAATGAATCTAATGTTTTAAAAATTCTAAGTTTTACTTATTTCATTCTTAATTTTTAGTAATAATATACAAAAATAAATAATAGTAATAATATCTAAAATTATTCTAAAATAAATGTTTTTTTTTTAATATTTAAGTTTCTCCAGTAAGGGTTTTATTCGTATAATATAGTTAAATTATACAATTTTTAATGAATATAAAAATGTTAATTTGTAATTTTTTGAAGTTTAATAAAACAGAAATTCCAATTATTAACTGCACTGTATGGTCCATAATTACAAAATGTTATACTAAATAATTTATTTTTACAGAAAAAGACTCTAGATAGATAGACTAAAATTTGTTAAAAAAAAAAAACAAAAAACCTAACAAAACAATTGTATACAACAATAAGATGTATGGACCACACGAACAGTGTTCACAAATATTAGTACACTAACTAAAACTTGTGAAGATGTATGTACGAGTATGTAGCGAAAATGTAAAAGTTTCAAAAATGTTTGATGTGACTAATGATAGCCGTCAAACAACAGTAGGCGGTGAACTATGTGTGTTTGCTTGTTCAGCTCCTGTCTTTATCTGATTATAGCAAAAACATTTTTCCTCAGATTTAATGCATGCACATACATGTATGCATACATATCGTTTGGTATTAAAGAACACATTTATTAAAGTTGACATTTTCTTTACCGTTCAAAATTCACATAATTTTCGATCATAATATTTTCATATAACCACTCACACTTACTACAATGACACCTTCACGTTTTATTCTTGAAAATAGTTTATGCGTTTGAGTGAGTGTAATTGACAATTATATATAAATTGCATTGTTGTTCGAATAACAATAATCACGATAATGCAAATTATATAATATGTTTAGCATTATAAAATAAAGGATTACAAAATCATTTAAATTTTATACCACTATTATTTATTATTGTAAGAAAGCCAATAAAAATAAATAATGTTTTCTGTCATTTTTCTTTTAAAATTTAATATTTATACAAAATAGTCAATTATGTTTAGTTTTATAAAAATATTATGACTAAGAACTCTTTACAATCTTTTTATTTTATAAAGTCAGCACATCATAGGCCACCCTGAACGTTATAATGTTTTGAAATTGATACAACCTAAAACATATTATATAAGAAAAAATTTTGTTTATTACAAATAAACATTTTGTTTTATTTATAAGTTGTATCTAATATAAAAGTAACAATAATGTAATGACTTTCGCTCTTGAAGCCTTAACTGACTATGTAAGTAAACAAATATATTATTTTATTCAATCACATTAAACTATTAAAGTATATTAATAATTACTTATAATATATAAACTTATATAAACCATAAGTATACAACACATTAGCAATTAATTTTAATATAATTAAAAAAAAATTTAAATAAATTTGATTAAAATTAAAATATTGATTATTTGTTTACTATAATTAATTACGTTTAGAGAAACTTATATAATTTTAAGTTAAAAAAAAAAAGTCAAATAATCAAAATAATTGTATTACATAATATCGTTAGCAGCATCTTGTATCTAAAATATAAAATATTAATAAAAAATCTAATGGGTTATCGTTATTCCAATAATATTTTGTTTTTAATTATTGGCCTAACTGATAAATTTATTTAAATTCAAAAGTTGCATTTGAATTTTGATACATACATAATGTCTTAAGTTATTATTTCACCACGTTATTGATGGATCCGTACACAACCCTACAAATTCAATAAACACAAGTAGATACTTATTCTCTAAAACGTGAATAATCTATAATTTATTAAACCAATTTTAGATTCAAAAAATGTAATCACGCATATTAAACGGTCTATGTTATGTAGGTATCTTATTTTTCTTTCAAAATTTCAAGGCATTCGTGTTCCATAAATCCATAATATTGGCGTTGAATAAACGAATATGTCGTACCTCTAAAAATATACAAGGACAAAGGAGATTAGTCGTAATACATAATTTGGTAACGCCCTCTGAATGAAAAATATCACGTCCGTCAGCTTAAAAAATTTTTAGTCTATATTAATACTTTTTAATTTGTTAAAAATTCAGTGGATTAAGTATCAATAAATAGGTGTTTTTACACAGTTATTTATTACAGTCAATATAAGTAAATAATTGGTAAAATTTTGTGAGTACAGCCCCTGCAAATATCTCTAACTAACGTAACGAAGAAAAAATGAATAATATAATATACTTTATGTACCTACTATAATATTATACTACACAATAACTTAAGTGCATACCAAATTAATAGTTTTAGCTAAATCAATCGGAGTGATTGAGTGAATGACAATATAAAATAAATGATATGAATACAATTTGTCTTATGTACTTAAAACACATTCGATATAAACTATGATATGATACTGTATATTGTAAATTATAATACTCTTAATACACATTATATGTATGATATTATTGAATTAAGATCATACAATTATTTACACTGTTTAATGTTCATCTAAAATACATTTTTAAAGTAAAATTTAGGTATATTGATCTTTAGTTTTATTATAACAAGTATTTAAGGTTTATTGGTTTTTTAACATTTTCTATACACAATATACATGCATCTAAATCGGTTATTTTCAGAATAACTTAATTTCAGTAATATTATCGTAATTATTGTAGAATATTATAGCATTGCTCAGATATTCAAAACGAATCAACTTTCAACCAAACAATGTATAAATTTAAACTATTTTTAAATAATATTTAACTATCCATACTATGCATACTTTATACAATTAAAATTATACTTTTCTCTATTCATAGTTACTCGTATAACATGTTTATAGATATAATTTAAAGTAAAATGCAAATTTCATTCATATTTTAAAACAAAATGTTCTATAATACAAGTCTAAAAAGTTTTAAATCTAGATATTTTTTTTATACTCAACAATACTGCAAGTTTTAATTTGAATAGTAAATCAATAGAAACTGTGCTAAAAAGATAAAAGTTAATTTCAGTAATGGTATTTAACATAGCTGACAGTAAAATTAAATATATGTCAGATATATTTAAAATTAAAAAGCACTAATTATACGTTACTTACACTTAAACTGCTTACTTATGTATTTTTAATTCCAATTAACGTTTTAAGATATTTCTTATTGAGTTTCTTTGTTTTTTGTCAAATTATTATGATCAAAAATTTCATTAAAATATATTATTTATATGATTTCGTCCTTGTATCACTTATTTCGTAGGTAAATAATTAACTACTTGATATTTATTTTTTTTCTTATTATTAATAATAAATTTATTTATGTATTGTACTCGTTTATAATTAAATTATAATTTTTGTAACTACTTAAGGTATTAAATGAATACCAATTTATATGTTTTTTTTTCAAATGAAATGGATTCAACTTGGCAATTTTCAAAACAATATAATATCAGATTAATTTTCTCATAGTAGTTCTATAATTTGACGTTATTTGAACAAACTTTTAAGAGCTCTTGATAAAGCTGATCAAGATTAATGAGACAGTATAAAGTTTGTAGAGTACATTTTCTTAACTGACTTTTATCACTAATGGTACTCGTTTTTAGTTAATAGAAGTTCAATTTTCAAGTTTAATACATTTTATCTTGTTAACATAAAATGCATTACAGATTTCTGTCAATGCGATCATTCATCACTTTTTTGATAATTTACGAAACCGCAACTGTAAAGGTTATTTTGGAAAGGCTAAACCCATTCTATTTAATTGTAATTACCTGCAGAATTGCATTATCTTTTAGTGAATCTATGAAGGTACATACTACAATAACATCGAGTAGGTATCACCTACACTTTTATTCGATGAATGTGTAAAAAATAGTATAACAATTTTCCATATAACGATATTATAATATTGATAATTTGGACAAGAAAATTGAATATAATATCTCAAATATAAAATAAAATGAAATCTATACTTAAAAAAATATATTTTCCGGTATTATTTCGTAAAAATATATTACTTTCATTAATCCATTTATACATAGTTTATATAAGTACCTACTATCAATGATATTATTATCATTATCATAATATCTACTTAAAATTGTTATTATTACTATTTTTTTATTTGATACCTAATACTTATTGTTCTATCATTCCTTTTTCGTTTATCGAAGCATTCATATCTGCCTATGAAATATTAATTTTAGATGTTTTTTCTTTCATTTAATATTAAATTATATATTATCGTTTAAGTAGATATTAGTTGAATAGATATTATACTGGTATATATATTTTGAAAGTTTGATTATATTTTAACATTTAAATAGAATAAAGTAAGAAAAATTTAAACAATTTAATTTTTGATTATTTACATTACATATTTTATTTTTTATAATTAAATTTCTTTATATTGAATATCTCAATTTGTGGATTTGTGAATATTCTACTAATTGCTATTAGTTATATTTTTCTACATTGTATAGTGTATACCTAAACAGTCTGTTTTGTAAATGCTTTGGATTTGAAATAATGTTTTATATCTTTAATTACTCACTATTCGTTTATATTTTAGACATAAACCAAGCATGTCTCCTAACTTTATCTAGAACTACAGATAAATGCAATTCATAAAATTAGTATTACAAAATTGTATCAAATTTGCATTAGGTTTGTATACTATTTGCATAATATAATATAATATACCTTTCCAATGTATAAGATAAATATAAATAGGAATTTCTTATAGCAATAAGCAATAAGCATGTACCTACTAACATTAATAAACTATTAATCTCATTGATAATACTATTTATTATGCTAAACATTTATATATCATTTTAACTTTGATAAGAATAAAAAAAAATAGTGTTTTGTTTGAAACTAATATTAGAGAAAAATTTATTAGGCATATTAATTATTAATACATAATTCAAAAGATAATAATAACACTTAAACTAATTCTTTAAATCTTGTGTAAGCTAAGGTATAGTATAAAATTAAAATCAATTCATTTTTATTTTTGTTTTTGTGTTTTTGGTTGTAGATTTATCGCTTTGTTCCAATTCCATAATAGAATTTACACATTTTTATAATAATCCAATTGTGAATTTTTTGGGTACAATAAGCTTGATAAGCATGCATAAGAATAAAAACATAAGTAGTAAAATACAAAAATTATTTTATCAACAATAATATAAAAAAAAAATCATAATGTATCACAAAAATACCATAAATTTCGGTTATACTTATCTGTGCTTTATTATGATTTTATCGTAACTTTTACTGACAGTATGCAATAGCTCTGTGCGCAAGCTATACAAAGCTTGTTATCGCTGTAAAATAAACCGGCTATTCCAAAAACTCGTTCCACTAACAGCCGCAGTTATTAACTACACAGGGCATACTCATTCAATTACGCTTCGTTAATGATTTTTATTATTTATGTTTGAGCTAGTGTATTTTTTTCCATTATGGTTTGTTTTGTCATTTGTAATATTTTGCCATAAGTATATTATTTATATTTAAAAATAATTGATTTTATTTATAAAAAAATATGAAAGTAACTTATTTTTAGTAACTCCATTCAAATTGTTAAAGTACCCATTGTAATAAATAAAACCTAATTTGAGTATTATTGATTAATTATAAATAAAATATAATTTATTAATAAATTTAGACTTAGAGTAAAACGGTTTTTTTTTTTTTTTTTAATATTTAATTTCAGGATAAATGTGAGCATGTTCATAATTTGGAGTTAGCTCCAGTCTCTATAATAATCAAAAAAAATTTAAATAATTTTCGTATATTCATTGCCTGCAGTTGCCACCAATATTCTTTCTTAAACTTTATTATATATTCCACATTGCCAACCACAGGCGGTGCAAATCATCGAAACACCGATATATTCTTCATATGTCTGGTGTTTTGTACTTGCTTAGTATCACACACAAATGTTGTAGCCACGTGCACATAATATTACGCCTATCATATGAATACTATTTCAACACGTAAATCCTATTAATCTTGACTAAAGTATTTTTAATTTATGTTTTTTTCCTGTCGTATCCTTCACATGCTTCTCTATATAGTGTGTTGAACCATGATTAGAACCATAAATCTTTCAGCATCTAAATTATGTTTATTACCAAGCCCAATAACTGTAAACTTCAAGACTTAGTATTGGTAATTCGTCAGGTATACCGCCTATTTTTATATTATATTGGTGAATAATATGCTGGAGTACTTTTTTTATCTAAATAAAAATACAATAGCAATAATATGTTTTTTAATACGTTGTAAAAGGTGCACATATATTTTTATGTATAAAAGTGAATCCACTAAATTTTGTATGACATATCTAAACCTAACGAAGGTCACATAACTTATATTGATTTTGATGTCTTACGGTTGCATTATTGGGAATCACTGCTTCAAAAACTTCTGCTTGCTTATACTATGCACATTCTAGCTGTATTTACAACTTTGAACAACCTTTTGTCGTATTCAATAATCAATCTGATATATTCAATTTGATATTAACCAATACGAACAATTACGCAACTTCTGTGACCTTCCTTTGAAAAGTCTTCACCCATTTATTTGGCAACAATATTTCTAAAAAAAATACGTAAACGATAATCTTTGACTTTATAATTATTGTTATCATTATGTAATTTGTTCCAACAGCTCTATTTTACATTTATGTAAAAATAAATATGTGGCTTATATGATAACATAGGTGTTTTACTACACGGAAAACGATACGAAGATTTCTATTAATTCTAATGATATAATTCTCGCAAGTAGCCAATAATATATAAAATAGGTATAATACAAAAAAAAATCTATTTTTAAAATGTAATTATATAAAATATATCATTTACAATATTAAAAGATTAATTTTAAGACATTGTAAACTGTCATATTAAAAAATAATAATATCTGTTGTATTATTAGGTACACATTAATAATAAGACTAAAGAGTTTCTCAATGTTTTCCTCGGTTTGGGTGCCTATTTACTATTTAGACAAAGCAGCCGACGAAAAAGTGTGAAAAAATATGTTACGAAAAAAAACCATATTAATAATCGCAAATAAACGCCCACATTTGCGAATTGGTGATTGAATATAGTATACGCTCGAGTATAACATTATTATTCACACTATGGTGCAGGTAAAGGAAATAAAATCACTTTTACATGCGGACCTGTAACCTGTTCATGCTAGCCGCGATCACGTTCAAAAACATAATAAAGTGATAAATATTCGTATCGACGGTTAAGAAAAAAAAAATAATAAAAGAAACGGATAACCGATACCGCGAGTGGTCGCCCAACGGGAGGTTTTAAACAAAATACTATTCGATAATATAATATTAATTAAGTTACGTGATTTCTTTTCCGTTCGATGAATGTAATATAATAACACACTATCAGTCTTAGTTGAGGCGTGAGAGATATTATACTGCCAAAATCAAATACTATCATTTTTATTATATTTTTTTTTTAATTCGCAATATTTTCAATGAAGAACTGATATCCAATTAAGATATTATTAAGTATATACTTTCGCGATGCATGAATCATATTTCATGACTTTTTAAAAAAAAAACATAATAATATATTGCTAGTAAATATTATTATTGATTCCATCAGTTTGACAATTAAATAATTATTAATTTATTATATTGAGTATTGAGTAAAGAATTGTTAAATATGTATACTTAATTATTATAATCATAAGTTATAATAATTCAATTTTTAGTCGTCAAGAGATAGATATAGAAATAAGTTCAGTCAGTGTGCCTTAATATTATAATTTTTTGAATGTTTTACATTTATAGTTTAATATTTCCTTTATTTTTATACACAATATTACGTATTTACAGCTACTATGAGAAATAACTGTTTGTCGTGCCTAATTTTTATAATATGTAATTTAATTGCTGTTTGCTTTTTTAATGTATGTATTACTCGTAAATAACACCAAAATGTATTTAATTCCCAGTTATTATTATTATTTTTTTTTAACTTCATATTCTTTTGTACATAAAAAATATTATTCTACGTTTTCTTTTAAATGGTACAAAAAAAAATTCAAGTCATAAAAAAAAAAACTACAAATTTGTAATAAATTTATTTGTTATGATTCCCCGTATTTTATCAAAAATATTATTTTTACATACAATATAACAAAAATTCAATAACTGTGCTTAAAAAACATAATTTTTATCTTTTTCCAATAACAATTTTGATTACTTGATATTTTTTAACATATTTATCTTTGCTGCAGTAACAATTCCGATTATTTGATATTTTTTAACATATTTATCTATGCTGCAGTTAGAATTAAATTTCTTCATTACTCTTTAAGTATTTTTTTTTTAGCTAAAACTATGGGACTTGCACATTTAGCATACTAGTTAACTCATACATTCATATAACTTACCATGATACATCTAAGTTCTAGATAATGTTTTTTATTTTATAAAATTTTAAAAATTATTTAATTTTGTGCAATATACTCATTTAATTCAATGTATTTATTGGTACTTTGAAAAAACAATCACAATTTTTTATCAATCGATTATAGTATTAATAAGTATGTGTAGGTATAAGTGTGTAAATAATAAATTAATCTTTCAACAAGCATCTATGTACTTCTTATTTTCGTTTAATTTTAAAAATTTTCCAGTTTGATTATATCAAATTTAATATTAATCAATGTAGTTATTATAAATTATACGTTGTTTTTTTAAAATTATTATTATCATTTGATAATTTTAGATCTAACTTCAAAAGTTATTTTAAGTATTATTAGTTACATTATATATATATATATATACATAATCACTTAATAATATTTTTAATTTTGAGGTTCTATCGATAATCATGATCCATTTCACAGAGCAACTAAAAGAATAAATATATTTACTGTTTATACAGCCTTCCTAGTGGAACAAGCAGTAAGTACCAAATTTCAAAATTTGAGGGTTTTTCATATTCGGAATAATTGCATAATGACGGGTTTTTTCCTTATGAAAAACACCATAACTCCACTAGAAATGCCTTTATAATCCATTATAAAATGTCGTATCGACCAAAATATTGTCCAATACTAGGGAAAAACGCAGTATGTATAATGTATATGCATATTGTAGCATGTTCTAAAGAATAAAGCAGTATATAAAATGGAGATACTGCTTATTTTACTAGTAAAATAATTTCTTAATGTTCTAAAATTTTTTTAATACACAATAATACTAGATACAAATGCAGTATCTCCTTAAATATGAAAAAAAAACTAAAATAATGATCTAAGTACAAAAAAAATGTTTCAAAAAATTAATAATGCCTATGACTAATAATTAATAATATAAAAAGTGGGTAAAAATAATGATTTTATGGTGAAAAACAAAGAAATCGTAAAACTCTTTTTCCCAACAATTCAATTATTGGTGATACTGATTGTTTCACTAGGAGGGCAGTATAATTTTTATAAAGTATAAAATAGCCATAAAGGTTACTTTACAATTGTATAACATCAATAACAGTATTTTATTATAAATTATTATTATTATTATTATTTTTAAACAATGTTGAATGTTGTAGGTTGGTATTTAAGTAACCTTCTACATCAGTAAGTACTAGGTATATATATTTTAATATAAACAATTAGGCTGTACCTACTAAACAACTTATATTATACTATTATAGTTTATTTTTATTTAATTTGTTTTTAATATTTAAAAAAAAAATGTTGTCATCGATCATTTACCATAAAACCTTATTACGTTATAATATGTTTTAACTAGTTTCAAGTGTTTATAATTGTTATTTATCTTTATTAACATTTTATCATTAAATGCTTAAAACTTTATCGCTGGCAAGGTGTTTAGTGCTGTAACTAATTTTTAATTTTTTCGTCCTAATTTTGAATGGATTATAAAATAGTAAATACGTACTTTTCAATTTTAATTTTATTATTTTGATAAGCCTTTACTTTGTACACTGAAATTCAAATTATTGTTCGTTTATTCTTTTAACGGTGCCATTTATTGATTATTATCAAACATATATATTATACTTATTAGTATTTTATATTTTAAGTTGAACAAAATGCATGTTTATACTGATTTATAATAAGTATATAACCTAATATATCTACAACAGGACTAAGAAATTACAAATTAGGTACATGCAAATTAAAAATGCTTAAGTGTTATAGATTTTTATAATCATTTAAATAAAATATATACCCCATTTGGTAGTTTTTAATTCCCTCGGGTTGTAATTTTTTAAAGTTGTGTTGTACTATAAATACTTGTATATTGGTATCAGTATTATTATTGTTATTTAAACTGATAAATTATTATTATTTACAAAATAATATACCAACCTTTACCGTTCTACTCATCAAAACAAAAGGCAACCACATTCAAATAAAGTACTACAAATGGTATATTTTAATTTATTATAATAATATGTTCTCTACTTTTTATAATATTTACTAGCTTGTAAAAAAATTACCTCACTTATAATTACCAAGGCTAATATTTGTCAAAATAAAGTTTTTATTAATTTAATAATATATTCTGCGACAACTATAATAAGGCTATTATACAGTCAAAATAACATAGTTTTATTTTAATAAAGTTTTGAGAAATATAATTAAGTTCTCCGTTGCTGAAAGATCCGGTCTGAGAGTTTCTGTGGTGCTGGCCTGTGAAACTTTTGAAGCAATTATTCTATAGCCCAAAAATAGCAACATTACAGATTCTAGTATTATTAATATAGTACATACGTAAACACACAGTAAAAAATATATTATGTTAAAATAATAGTAATAATGTATGTTAAGTAAATAGGTAACTATTAGTTTAAGTTAAACGAATTCCAAGTTACATATAATTAAATTATTTTTATCACAACAGTAATAAATATAAATTATACAACGGTTATGAGAGCTATTACAATACCTAAATGCCTAAAATGTTTATTCATATTACAATAAAAATTCGTTAATATTTATAATATAATAATATATAGCCAATCATATTGAACTTTAAAGGCATTGTGAAATCAATTCTAAATTATTATAAGGCCTCGTGTCTCTTCTGAAAAATTGAATACCTACTTATTTTTCGATCGAATTATGAATTATGGTTTTATAACATATTAGGTATTATCCCTATCTTAACAATTATTAGTATATACTTTATAACTGTTTATTTTAATTTTATTCAAGTAGGTATAATATATATATATATATAGGTACTTACTTCTTCTGAATAGGTTTTAGTACTTAAGGTGCCTCTATAGATAATGAAAACAATTTTATTTTTAAAAATGATGTTATATTATTTTTATTTACCGAAAACAAAACATATGCAAGTGTTACATGGTATATAGTAGAACAATTTTGTTTTTGTTTAATTGATTATTCTAAGACACATTTTTAACATATGTTTTAACTTGTAGAAAATACTTATACTCTTATTTTACATTTATAACAAATTATTAAAAATCATTAAGGTTTTTTTTTTTTAATAAAATATTAAAATAAGGACTAAATTGTGCTAAAAGAAACACTAATAATAATATAAAAACATTACTTTATTTTGACGTGATTATAAATGTATTAAATAGGTATTCATTTCTATATTCAACTCTTTTAATATTACATGAAAGTATTTGTATATTTTTTTTTTTGTTTTATACTTAAATTTGTTCTTTTATTGAATTTTTAATTGTATTATACAACTATATATGTATAAAATAGCACTTATTTGTGAAAATCACAGTTGATTCCATAAATTATCCAAAATATCTTAAATAGTATTTTGTGATTTTCTCGAATAAATATAAAATATAAATCTTTAAGTACCTATATGGAAACGGCACAGATAAATAAAAAAATAACTGTAATATGCATGGATACAAATACATTAGAGAAACTTATATTAATTGAAATGTTAATTATGTTCATTATTTATGTTTCTCAGTTAGAACTAAACTTATTCCAAACAAACGCATATAGATAGTAAAACTTATGTAATATGTTTATATAATATATATGTGTATTATTGTGTACAGCTTGTAGAATATATGACATTGACCGCGAGAATAAATAAATATGCTTATAGTTTTAGGCAGACATGCAGTTCACAAGATTTGTTAATAAACAACTATTATACTCAAAGGCATATAATATTATATAATTTAATAAATTATTTAACTATAGTGGATTACCATTGGTAACTAAAACTAGGATAAATTGTTATTATGTGGATTCTAGACCGTTTAGTGGTGAAAACCAAATAGTGAAAATAAATAAGAGACATTTACATAGCTAAGAAATCTAAAGCAGTGTTTTGTGTTTTATAGTATTTTTATAGATGTAAATTACACATATTTTTAATTACGAATTGTACATTTGTACTGTGATATTACTCTTATACAATAAGGTACATTCCAATTCATAAGAATTTCATAAAATAATTAATTTAGTATTTTGGTAATCTATGATATTTTATCAGACTCATTTATTGTCTTCAGTATAGTCAATAAGTTATTGTAAAATGTTTTTGTTATCTCTCTAGTACTGTAAATCTATTAAGTTTTCAAACGCATCTTTAACGGATATTACCTTGAGTCTAGACAGTAAGTTATCACTTATTGTAATTAACCAAACTTTGATTAAGTGTAAGAAATATATAGTTCCTATATTAATATTCAGTAAATTATTTTATTTTGTTATAATTTAGTTTTGATAATTTTTCTTAATATTATTGATTCGCTATTTTCTATTACTAGTTTGGTTGTATACTAATCAAGTTACTTCGCATTTATTTTAAAATTTAACTTAACTCATCTCAATAAATTTGACGGTCAAATTATACATATAATATAATGCCATGCCGTGAAGAACAAAGTAAACAGAGACAAATATAATATAATGGTGCGTTTAATTTATACTCAATATTTTGTTTAAAATGTCTAAATATATTTATAATACATTGTAACCAGTAATCACATTGTTAGAACATTTTCTTGACAAATAAAAAAACAAACTAGGTAGACAACTCAACTACAGAAAAAATAGTCCTGGTATTATTTTTATTTGAAAATGAAAACCGTCAGGACTCAGGACATGATGTCATCGATGATTATTATTATAAGACAATTCGAATCATAAAATATGCGAAAATAAACACACGATAATTTTAATATGCAATCATACAATACCGCATTGCGTCTAGTTATTTTGTAATAACTCTAATAGGCGACGATTAATTTATTGTAAAATATAAAATATTACGTATTATATGCAAATACAGAATTAATGTAATATAATAGAAAATTATATTTGTGTAGGTATTATATTTGTTTATTATTTTTTTTTATCGAAACCAATCTTGTTTATATTATGATGCATCTACAATGCATATTACCATGTGCATATGTTACTGTCAACGTCCGCAATTGGTGAATGCTGACAGTTACCTATGCTAAATGTCTACATCTCTGCACACACCCAATAAATTGGTAAATGTCGAAAAATTAAAATAATATAGAAATTTACAAGTGGATGTTGACATTTACATTACGATTTTGGTTAATGTTCACATAAGTACGTATTCGCACATATTATTATAGTATTATAGTACTATAGTTGAATATATCTTATATCATAGAATAAAAACAACATGATAAAATTATGTTTAATTAAATCAAAAAATCATATTTTATATTTATTTTTCAAACTTAATCAATGTACCAATCATTCACCAACGACTTTGGTGTACGGCGACAGTCGACATTAACCGGTGACTTTCAGCATTCACCGATTGCGGACATTCACAGTAATGTATATACGTATCATAATAGTAAAATATTATATACCATATAAAAATATAAACACTGACACGTTTAATTGTTTAAAGTTCGATAATAATTATGCAACGTATTTATCGAATATACAACTTTTTAAGTGTTTAATGCGTACATCGGAAATAAGTATTCGATATTCATACATGAACAAATTATAATATATTTTTTCCTTTTTACTATAACCGGTTCTCAGACGTCATGACTCTTATTAATCATTAGTGTTTTACCTCTTTAATAGTACGTACGCGAACACGCGATCATAATAATACTTTATTATAATAAGCAATATCTGCTGTGGATAATTATCATCCATACGAATTTTATCATATTATTATTATATTATATGGTTATAATAAGTTACATTAACGGAAACTCGCCTTATTAATTAAAAAGTCTAAAAAGAAGTTTTCTATAAATTATATAATATTTCTACTATCGACGTTATTCAGAGGTACATAGATACATTAGTGTATATATGTTTACTAGAAAAAATACAATTTCTGTAGACAGGGTACTAATGGCGAATAGCTGTTGTCATCATGTCTTATTAAACGACACGAGCGCGCGTGCTGCTGCAGTTGTTCAAATATGTAGACACCTATACATCCGTATGAGAGGAATTATTATTATTATGACGTCTTATGAGTTGTGACTTTTATGGATTGTGTGACACGTATGTAAACATAAAATAATATATTGGGTTTCTCTTTAATTATGTACGGGGTATATTGGGCTTATAATATTATATTATTTACTGTACTACGCATCCTATTATAATGAATTTTTTTTTATAATTGAGATAATATCGCAATAGTTTTTTTTTTCTAGTTTGATGACACATATGTACCTATTTATAATAATATATATGTGTACATATTATAATACACGAACAATATAGCTTGAACAATAATTATCGGTATTTTAATTAATGAGTACCTAAAATAAACATACATAATAATATATGTATAATATTATAATATATTATGTTTAGTTATAATGAAATATTGAATACGCGTCTAAAGACTTTTAAAACAATTTATATCAACGTCCTAAATGAATGGTATTCAATATTAATGTACATTCAGCACCATTATATTATAACAGTCAATATAATATATACTTTTTTATTTTATTGAGTACGCGCTTATAAAATATATATTAAATTTTTTACATTTTCTCCTGTTACGTATTACTCTAATAGTGAAGTTGAAATCAAAAATTTATATTCATTAGATGGAACCTATTTACGTACCTATATAATTAATTTTATACACACCATTTTTTACAATATTAATAATTATTAAATAATAATTTAATACGTAAACCTCTCATCTCGTGATGAAATTATTGTTATATTTTTTTTAAACTTTATATAAAAATCAAAATTAATCAGCGTTTATTAAATATAATAACGAAGTTTTTTTTATATTTAAGGATAATTTTTAGTATATTCCTATTCTTAGCTCAAGTAATAACAACGAAGAAACGACTCTATCATTAAATTTATATCATGGATATAATAATTTTCAATAATTGTAATATATAAATAAAGCTATATTATGTAGAGTCACACGTGTAATAACGATAAGTAGGTATAAATACATCAAATTGAGATGAAAATTAAGCTAAGAACAAAAAAAAAAAAAAGTGGGTCACTAGCAATTAATTTTATGAACAAAGAATGGTGTGCGCATAATGATTGCCCTGTGTCTCTTAAATCGTAGCGTACAACGATTCGTGGCCTTGCGTAAGGGATTTAATATAAAGAAGAATTTAGATTTTAGTTTGTACATGAAACATATAGCTGCAGGTAAACGGTTGCATAATATCTAAGTTCTTAAAAAAAATGTCCTGTATGTGTCCTATGTGAATAAAAATACACTCATATTTTATATAATTATATTATATACACTGAGATAAAGCTAAATAGCATAAATACATTCATTTTTGTATTTGCAAGACATGTGAAACACAATAACATATAACATTTTAAATATAATATTATTTAATATCTACATTCTACATGCTCGTATTAAAAATTTATAAAACTTAACAACAGAATGAATAATCCACTTTGTTGAATTGATTTCCCATTGGCCAACGGTTATGAAAAATTGGTTATAGACGTTTTTTTTTGTGACAAAAAAACAAAAGCAATTAAACCACATCAACTACATTAACATTTTTAGTTTTAAATTTGAATAAAGAACATATTTTTGTACGTAAGAAATATCACATTTAAAATGTTTTTATTCATGTAATAACTTACGTATTATACTATAGGGGATTTTTTCATGTAGGAAACTAATAATATACTGCTGCAGTTTTTTTTCGTGTAAGAACTTATGTTTATGATTAATTTTTACCAACTATGTCTTGTGTGGGAACTTACATACACCCCTACATAATGTATTGGAGTACCTATATAATATTATATATGATTTTTAAATTCCAAATGTTGAAATGTCATTCGACGAGAGCTCAGACATCATTTAAGAATTTTATTTTATTTTAATAGTTGAATTAATGACTTTCTGATATGCTCAGGATTCATTCGTACATAGGTTATTATTAGAAAAAATAAATTTATTGATCACTTGGTATAATGCTTGAAAAAATTATAGAGCAATTTATTAATACTATCACCAGTTAAGACAGCAAATCAATATTATATGTATAGTACCTAGATTATATACCTATAATATAATTATATAAACATTATTAAAACTACTGATTTATTTTATTATACATATTTTTAACATGAATATTGAATATTTTTCCATCGCTATAGTAGATTGAGAGGAATGTATCGAATATTACTTAATGCATCTTTCAGAAATTAAAATTATTTAGTTTGAATAGAAACAATCTGAGTAGTATTATAATATTGCATAATCAAAAGTTTTGAAATATTCCTGAATACGTTCAAATTAATTTACAATTAAAATGTCTTGTCAAAATATAATCCATTGAAATTAGTCAATACATTTCTGCAGTGATTCAATTTGAAATGTCTCTATAATTTATACACACTGTACACAACATATACATTTTATATATGTGTATTTGTCTATATAACATCATATCAACTATATATTATACATACCTATTACCTACCTATATAATATTATGTATTATGTATTAAATATATTATAACTTAACTTAGCAAACTAATAAATGTTCTTATTTTGTTGTAATTCAAAAAAAAAACTGTAGATACTTGAAATATTCAAGAAAAATTTGTACACAATATATTTCTATACATGGTAAAATTTAAAAAAAATATTTTAAATCTTTTTGAGCTAAGAAATATATTAACTTTATTTATTTATTATTTAAATAATTGAAGTTTAAAATTAAACCAAAATCGAGAAAGAATAATAACGGTTTTATTAGTTTTTGTTTCCAGTAAAAATCTAAAAATGTGTTCCGTGAAGACATTAAACTAATACTTATATTATTATATTTTATAACATTTTCTAAGCATATTAAGATTCATGTTATACTATTGACTATTATTTATTGTTTGTGTAGTACTAATAATAATTATAATATTAATAACTTTATTAATTAATAGCAATATATATGATTATGATTTGATAAATCATCTCTACTAAGAATCGTTTTTCGTACACAACGATGAATTTAAATTTAACACATCCATTACAATTCTCTACTCGACAATAATAGATACACTCGAATCCTATACTATACAGCAAAGTGGTTATACTTACTTTCTTCCCTTATGATATAATTTATTGGGTGAATGTAAATTTCAACACGAGATCTAATAACAGGTCAAAAATACATATGTAAATTCTTTCCCGGTAAAAAAAAAAGGTAGGTACATATGCATAAATATTGATAATTATAAAAAAAATATACTAAATTTATACTAGTATTATATATTCCACTATATATTATATAGGGTGTCCCATAAAGTGTGCAACTTTTTAAAAATTAATAAAACAGTTATATTTCAATCGAAACACATTTATTTTTATATATTTTGATTTAAATATAACTGTTTTATTAATTTTTAAAAAGTTGCGCAGTTTATGGGACATTCTATATTATTTTCGTACCATTAATTTGATTACCTATAAATTATAATATTATATTATACAATACAGTTTAATTTTTTTACATATATATATATCTTTTTCCGTAGTGTAGAAACTTACATACGTACTTTTCTTCCACCATATAGGAATTAACACATCACATATGTAGGAATTAACGTATGTAATTTTTTACCTTCTACTCTCGTGTAGGAGCTTATGGTTCCCCATTTGTTGTTATAGCTTTAAAAATGTTTACCTATATATGAGTATTTTTATATTGATTTTACAAGTGGATTGTAGTGCACTGTTCATTTTCAGAATGTTTTTCATGTGAGTAAAGAAAGTTTGAAATAAAATACCTCTAACACAGCAGGCATCAAATATATATATAATATCATAATATCATTGAATGACTTCATTATTTTTCCTCCAGAGCGTACAATTTGTTGATATTTTTAATCCGAAAAAAAACACACACACGTTGAAATTATAGCGAAACATAGCAGTCCGAATCGATAGTCGAGTTTTCAATATTGCAAAGCAAGCCGTATTTGCAACACGTATTTAAGAGTAATGGTTAGAAAAAATATTCAAAATAAAATCAGCGCTTACGCGACAATCGAATTTTTTTCTTGTCTATAAACAAATATCGGGTATAAAAAAAAAAAATAAATGAAAAACTATAATAATTTCCAAGAATAGGTACTGTCGCTGTCCGACGTCCGTGTAGCGGTTTTTCGTCTCCGCGGTCAAAATATAGTAATAATATACGAGTCCTAGACGCGTACCACCTGCACGGGCGGGGGTGGTGGATCGTATATATTTGACCGGCTTGTTTATACGCCGTATATTATACAACAATACTCAAGTATATATTATACATATTCATAATAGCATAAAATATTATATTGATTTGCAACGTCAGATTCCGCAAGTCTGAGCGAAAAATCTATTTTTGGTGGTGTCATCATCGTCAATTTAGCAAAATTCGATTTTGACAAACTGAAGATTTTCTTATACATAATAATATATGTACCTAAAACACTATAATACGCGAGATCGTCTAATAAAATATAATTTTATTTAACTAGCTGGACCCGCGCACATCGTGGCCAATTAAAAATCCTATCTCTTATATGTCTCAAACTGTGTGTCAAATTCGTTACCTGTGATTATGCTAGCAGTATATTTTTATACATATCGAGGTATAGCAGTTAAAATATACTAAGTAATAATCTTACAACAATATTCAATTTAGTATATCATTATGTAATTTTATTCGTTTTATTGAGAAAAGTCGAAAATTCAAAGACTCAAAGTTCAAACGATATAATATAAATTATATGATATATCTGTTGAAAAACTCTCGTTATTATACATAACCTAGCGAATGGTATATAATATAATATATAATATATAGGTACTCGTATATGTACTGCACGTAGCACTTGGCTGCAATAAGAGTTCATGTATGAAACAATAATATGTTACGCCTTAAAGGTTAAGCTAAACTAATCAGTCTATAAAATATTTTATTATTTTACTAACCTGTACGGAATGACAAATCTACTATTGTTATATTTTATCTTTTGGACAGTGGTGGTAATTGGTGTATACAAAATGCATAAAATATAATATGTAATATAATAATACATATATATATATTATAAATTGTTTAATTAGTTTATAACTACGTCACCGAACAGACTGCTATCTATTTATGGAAAGAAAATTACAAATTTGAAAAATACTAAACCCAACTGATGAATAATAGTATTATTGTTTACCACTTAACAAACTTGACCATACATACATTTGTAAGTCATTGTACTTAGTACTGACCATATTATCGTGATAATCAAAGACTCTACCTGAGAGGGAAGTTTAAGAGTTAAACCTCACTCCCAAACATTTTTTGCATTGCGCAAACGTGCTTAAAAAATGTTCATTGTTTTACACACCATTTACTTAGATTTGTGTATAACTCCCCCCTCCTCGAAAATTTGTTCTGAGTACGGACTTGGTTATAATATATAATAGCAAGTATACCTAATGCATGACTAGACAGTAGACAGAAATAGTGTACAGTATGTTTAGCATATCATATATACGTTACTTCGATACTACACTAGCCTATAACTGTTGCTAGGTATATGCATCAATGCATCGGCTATATTTTGAATATACTTGCACGACTCGTCTTTAATACAAGCTTTTATTAAATTGAAATTTAGTACCTAACACAAAAAAAAAATATTAAAATTGCACATTTTACAGCTTTTATTATTTCGTTATTATAGGTGAAGAACATTAAACAATACGGGTGACAACTGACAACTAACTGAACTAATAAAAATTAAAATAATGTATTTATAAATATGAAATAATGTTTTTATTTTTATAATGGTTATAATTTTGTCATTAAATCAAATAAATCCTACTAATGGTTGATGTAAGTACCTATAATCTTATCATTTATGTATAATGAAAACTACAATAGTTAGGTATAGTTTATATTTTTAATTTAATTTAGCGTCGCCATATAGGTAAGTACAATATTTGTATAATATTTAAAGTAAACCTTTTATTTTGCAAGTTGCTAAAAATAAGTTCGAGTTGTAGCATCAATTTCAAATGATTAATGTACAATAAACCTATTTTCCATTCACGTATCATATTCGTTCATTAATTTTACAATGACAAAAATACGTAATATATACCTAATATTTGTCTTAAAGAACTATATAAAAGAACCGTAGGTGCACGAAAAAAAATTGAACCAAAAAAACAAAATTCTTGATAGCGCATAGTGTCACTGACACAGTGACATATTAATGCGATATATATAGATATTATCGTACAAGCATTATGGTAAATATCAAATTTGTTGGTTGGCTCATATTACCTTGAAAAATATGATAAACACGTACGAACATGTATTTATAGTGGTAGATATAATATAGATTATAGGTGAATGCCTTTATCCTTCATAATATATTGTAATAGCTAGCTGGCATTTGGTACATAAATATATTATACAATTTTATGTGGTACTGTATTTAATAGTTAATAGTAATTGTGATATCTATAATATTATAGATTATTGAATCTCTAGATTTATCTTTGCACCAATATCGTCATGTATTATTTAAAAATCTATTCATTTTAGTTTATAACCAATAGCAATATATATACTAATAATGTATACAATTTATAATTTAATATACCTACCTACTACTTTAAATATCTTATTTGTTAAGTATTAATTTGTATTTTTTTAGATATTTGTTTATTTATTATTAGGTACTTACTATGTGATTATTTTTTTTATTATTTTATTATTTAATTTGCCTAAAGATAGCCCAACCTATCCAAAACTAGTAATTCTGATTAAACGTATAATACTTTTTGTGATTTGTGAATTGTTCCATAAATTATTTAGAAATGCTTATATTATTTTCTAGGTGTATGAAACTTAAAGGATCGATTTATAAATTGAATACAATATAACTTTTTAAATACTATTAAATAAAAAATATATATTAATCATATTTCTAGAAAACAATACTTATGAAGTGTGTGCACTTTTATGTTTATTACTTTAACGATTAAATAATACATTCACGATAGTAACTAAATATTATAACAAATAGATTAAATATATCGGTTTGTTTTTTGCAATGTATTTGTTTAGATAACTATTAGGTATATAAGTATTATATAGATAATCTATACATTTATGTATAATATGCCCACAACTCAAGGAAATTTAACGGATTTACCCATGTCGGTGTCATCGCGATTAGTTCGTATCAGTGCCACAGATATATACCATATACCTAATATTATTATTTATTATGGTAGGGATATAATATGCATATATTATAAACAATGTTTAGCACTATAGCTAAACTTATAGGTAGGGTTTAGGTAAATACATATATCGTAGGTAAGTACATTTTACCTATAGGTGTACAGATTATATAATACATACAGGTAAGCGTGATACTTAGGTATATTATGTATCGCATCTTAAGTATACAATGTACACATAGGTACGTCATTATTATTTACCAATACTACATAGGTATATACTGACGTGCTACTTACACTATCACTAAATTATTAATTATTTCTTTCGTTTGTTATTATTTGTCGTGGTCGTATTATAGGTACATATTATAATCTCGGAGGAGGTAGATTATAATATTATTATTGTAATCGTTATCAATAGGTAGGTACCTTACAATTATTAGGTATATACCCGCGAAAGACATCGACGGGAAAAGTGACTGCGGGCTGTGACGCGCGTGCAAGTGGCTCGCCGAGTCGGGCGCGTGCGTGTGCGTGTGCATTTGCACGTGACAATCGGCCGTGTGAAACGGTCAAAATCGAATTTGCCCGCCAAACCCCGGCTGGCCGCCCGGCCAATAGGTTTGGCCGGCGGGCCGCCGTGTCGACCAATCGGAGCGCCGGGAATTGACGTCAGCGCTAAATTTAGAAAAGCCGCGCGTGAAAGGGTGTGGGGGGGACGGCGGCGACGACGACGACGGGGCGCACCGGCAGCGTGCCCGAGTATCAGTACCACAATACGTTCAGTTCCGCGATGGTCGCGAGGCGACGTGCGTTCTCCCGTGTGCTTGTTACTACTGTTTATGCTGCGTCCGTCGTTGTTTGTACGATTCCGATTACCCAAAGTCACGTTTATTGTCGTCGTTGCCCCAGTGGTGTCCAGTCGATTTGAGTTCGAAACCGTATTCGGTAAGTACTCGGGTACCTAATAATAATACATTACGATATAGGTATAACTACTCGACGTTCCCGCAGTTTTTTCCCAAATCCCAATCTTCTTAATTGACTCTATGGAAAGGTTTCGCTAAGAGTACAAAGTCAAAAATCGTACACGCGACACGACCTTTATTATAGGTACACACACAATCCAGTATGGATCTTTTCTCGATCCGTTGAAATAATGTCATATAAACTGGCTATTTTTTTTTTTTTTTTGTTGATTTTATTCGCATTTCATCAAACTGACTTTTTATTATAATATATATACCTACCTGCAGTTAGAGTGAATAGGTATGAGATACCTAGTTTTAGATGTAAACATGAAACTATAAATGTTTTCTTTCGAAATCATCGTCAATAAACAATATTATAATATTATATAGGTACCACCTACTTACCAAATTTATCGGAAAATATAATTTTAATATCTTGTTGTTGTACCTATATGATTTATTGAAAAATTAAATATGAAAAAAAAATTATAATAAATAACTGTATAATTTTATAACTGCAGATTATACTTTTTTCGAACCAATTTATTCCAAAGTAAACCGATTTGTACGTACCTAGATATCTTTTTTAATCATATTTTAATTGATAAGAAATTAACTATATTCCTCTTCAGTCGTTACTGATTATACAACTATAGACTCGATAATTTGTATTTTCATTCATGATCTGTGGCCATCAAAATATAACCTTTAGCAAACGTATTCGAAATTAACTCGGGGATGTATGTATGTGATGGTAAATTTATCAGTAGACATAATTGATATACAAGCAATTACTCGCATATAATGATAAACTGTAATTATTACTATAAAACTAAGTATATAATATAAGTAGATAATAATTTATAAGTGTTAATTTACCTAAAACTATCGCGAACAATGTTAAAAAAATATACGCATTATTTAGCCATACATTTCAATGAAAATTATAACAAGTTCATTACAAAATACATATTATCTATTGTTAAGTTAAAATTTATACATATATGATTTTCACTCATAAAAGTGTATTTATTTTATTTACTTTTTTACGCGAAAACGAGGACGTTATACGTATTATTATAGCACGCGCCTGTTGTTTAGCCAACGCAAGCTTCGGCCTCGGATAATCACTTAATTTGTGCATTATAAGTTACTTAGTATTTACTATAACTTACAAGTTAATGACTCTTTCAAATAAACAATAAAAAATAAAAAATAAATTTCATATTTTTACTGTTTATTTCTAGTATTAAAATATTTGTATGGGATGATTCAAAACCTATGCTAAACTAACTCTTCCCTTTTAATTAATCCGCGAATTTAATAATATCCAATTTTTTAATATTTAAATATATTAAGGGGTGTTATTATCAAATAATTAAATTTTTACACCATTTAAGAATCATCATATGTGATGATACAAACTTATTTTTTTTTAAAAGAAAACCACCTGTTACTGCAAATTAATTCTTTTGAAAATCATTTTATTTAACCAAATCTAATCGAAATATAAAAGATTAGTTTTTGAATTATGTGGTAATGTGTAAATGAAAAATATACTTATCCATAATACCAAATAATTGTACATAAAATATTAATATATTGTACCTAAATATTTAATTTAAGCTATTGTAATATCTTGTAAGTACATATTATATTTAAAAAAGTTTTAAAAAATTATGAAATGTGAACAGATTTATATAGGTACTTATTAATTAAAATATGATATAACAATTAATAATAAAAAAGGGTGATTTTCATCTTATAAAAAAAACTTTTATATTCCCAAAATACATTCCTTAAACAAATACATTAAAAAAAAATTGAATAATTGAAAATATCTATTATAAAAAATACATAAAATCAAAATGTAAATACATTTATTAACAACATATAAAATAATAATAATAATAAATTATAATTTATCATTTAAAAAACAACATTACATAAAGTAGTAGTAATGTAAGAGTTCAAAATAACGTTTTTATAAGTATAATACAAATTATAATTATTTAAATGTGTATATTAGATTATATTTCATTTATTGTATATATTTTTGCATTGAACGTTCTGTATAAACTTATCGATAAATGGGTGTGAAAGTAAATTTATTAATATATTTTTTTTAATAATTAATTAGGTATAAATTAACACTTAATACTTCTATACATATCATTATTTTAAAAAATCTAATGACTCGTCATGAAGGGTATCATTAATATTTTTTGCCGTTCTATTTGAGATTGTTTTATGGATATCTAATTAGATATGAGACATTTTCGCATTATAATTTTTCTAGTTTTTATCATATTTATGAAAAATGAAAATGTATATTTATTTGTTAATAGTTCTTGACAATTGATTAGGTACTCACTGTAAAAAGATTCTATAATATTTTTATCTTTAAAATAAATACTTGTGTTTAGTTTACTTAAACAAACATATATACTCGTATATATTGTATTTTTTGTACTTTCTTCTATTATTATATATAACGGCTATAATTCCTCGATTAACCTAATCTCATTTCTATTTCTCATGATATTTGAAGTCATAATACGATTTATATTAACTGCATGTGGTTTGTTTTTTAATAAGTTATAGTACATTTTCTTTTTTAATTTTTAATAGCTTCCAATATCTCAATTTATACAGCTCAACGATTAAAAATATTTGTATAAATAATTATTATAACAAAAAAAAGTAAATATAAATAAAAAACAAAAAAAATGTATAGTACATGTTATTATGTCGAATTATGCAATTTTACTGGCTAATATTTTACCCCAGTATAACCAAAAATATATTATTTTATCTATTCTTACGAATACGATAAATAATATTAATTTTCCTTGTTAGTTCTTGACTATAAAAAATAATATTTAATATTACTACAAATTAATGAACATAAACAATATTCGTTAAAACATAAGTTACTGCGCCATAAATTTAGGTTACCTTTATATGTTTATCTTGAACAATATTATGGCAAATATTGAGTAATCGGCAAACAGTTTGCATGATGATGTACAATTTACTTGTTCATATATAAAGTCCATCATAAGCAATATGATTGTCAGAAATGTATTTGTAATATATTTAAAACAATTAATATCATCAAGATATTTGTATGTAGGGTTTATGAATATTTTATGTTTGAGCCTATATTTAATACCTATAATTATAGTATAGTTATTATAACTACAATTATTTCTGTTATTATTACACCCGAAAATATTAAAAATGATTTAACCCAAATACCTAGTTCCATAAAATTACTTTTTTTTTTATTTACTTGGATTTGTTTGATGGAACATGATGTGGGTAATGAAAATTAAAACATATTTTTTCGTTTAAATCTCCAGGCAGTTTTCTATCTTAACATATAATTACTAATTTATGTAATTATAGTTCTAGTAAATACAACATTACTCTGTAGGTATTGTGTATTTGTGTCTGTAATGGTATTAATGTATGATATAATATGTATGTGTTCGATAATTCCAATTTAATAGACAGGTTTTTTTTCATTTCCTTTTAGATGATAACACATTAAAAACTTTAATCAGATAAAATGACAGTTATTATCAGTTATAATATGCTAAGTTCATACGGTCAATATTACAATGATAAAAAAATTGGTTCATTAGAACTAAAAAAAAAATATATTTTATTCTTGAATTGTAATATATCTTATACAATATATATTATATATACATATATATATGTATAATATATACATATTACATACCTTATAACTTGTATGTACTATATAGAATGATGTAGATACATAATTTTTATAAGCATTTTTCTATATACACAGAAATTTAATAATCGTAAATATTAAATATTGTTTACACATTTTTTTTTATAAGTTACAATAATTATTGTTATACTATTAATTATTAAACTGAACAAATATTAATACTTAGGAGTCATTTTTATTAATAAATATGATTAAAATGTCCCTTCGTGTTTTTTTTCTCAATAAGTAGGTTTGTCGTACAGTGTATTATATAATTTAACTATAGACTTTTATTTAAAAAAAAAAAAAATAGTTTCACAAAACACCATAAATATTATACTTATACAACAATATAAATTATAAACAATAATATATTTGAGAATTATAATCGGATCGTTTGATCAGATATTAAAATTGTAAAACCATTGCTGTTTGTTATTTTGGTCGTAAAATTGTTTTGGATGTTTATATTTTTTTATTGCTTATAAACATAATATATACCTATATCCTAAAATCACTATATACCTATAAACTAGCTATATGGTATGTTTAGGATAATGTAAATCGGGTATCAACATTAAATATACATGTATTACGTATAAAGTATTTACGATATGTATTGAGGTTAATACGATAGATTTCAGATCACACTATGTAAAGTACGAAATAGCTACCTACTTAATACATAAGTATAGTGTTTTATGGTAGCCAGAGGCTTTAAGAGCTCATACGTGCAATGAAATTGAACAACGGCTAAAAGAAATCTTGGATACTTATACAAAAATGTATCTTTTCTCTAATAATTGTAAAAAATTAACTTTTAGATTAGTGCTCTCGACATCTCTCCTGTTGATTCAGATCATTTATACCCCATATTTGTATTATAACTATTATTATTAACACGTTAATGATTCCGCACATTTTAATATGAAAATAATTTTCGATAGTTTATGTAAAATTATATTATGTAATGATGTTAATTTTTTAGATTCGTTTAATTTTTAACGGTGAAAGTTATACTTGTTTGTATATGGGTATGTTGGCAAATGATAAATTGTAAGTCATGAATCAAGTGAATATTAAGCACCTATAAAAGTATATAAACATTTAGTATATTACTGTATTAAAGATATAGAAATATACCTATGTATATTATTAAAACAACTTGTATATTGTGTATCTATAAAAAAAATAAAATCCAACTATCATCTTCTAAACATTTAACACATACCTGCCTATATATAATTTAGCAATTAATTTTGTTATATGGTATTTTTGTACTTATGTACATAATCGTGTACACTAAGAGTTTAATGATAATCAATTATGATTGCTCTAAAGATGTTAAACTATTAACGTTTTAAAAGTTGTTTCAAATGAGAACCAATAAAGGAGTAGAAATAAATTTTAACTCTTAAGCACTCTTCACAGAAAGGAATTTCGTGTTCATGCCTATATACTCGTATATTTCTTGTAGTATACAATATTATGTCAATATGTGACAAGGAATATAAATAAAAAACACTGATAAGCAATAATTATGATAATAATTTGTAATTAAACTTAAACAAATCTGATTTAATATTTTTAAAAAATCGTTCGTTATTAAATTTCATGGTATTGTATTTTAAAACAAGATATTTTATATCTTATTTAAACTTATCAAATCAAATCCACATAACTTTTACATAGTATTTTGTGTGTGTGTGTGCAATTTATTTGTCTGAATGGTGTTTTTTTTTTATCACAATAATTATTCTTAGTTAACATACTATATAAATACGCTCAACGGCTATTTTTATAAATAATTATTAAATTGATATTTAATATTCAGTTTATTATTAATTATTTCTATAATAACAACTAAATTAGCACGAGTTCTTATTACAATTTTAAACTTTAAACTATACTTTTTAAAACATAATGATGCACTATTTAAGCAAACGGTTACATATACGAGTATATTTACATTTATCGATAATATTAAGCATTTACAGAAATCTACAAGTGCCCAAATAAAATTTCTACCTACCTAACAGGTAACTATGCAAACTTTGGACCTATTATCTTCACGGTAAATACGCGCTAATTATATAAAACAAATATTTTTAACCAATGTTTTTTTTTTTTTTTGATAATTCATATTAACCAGTTTATTATGTCTTGTTTTTTACTTCTTAATAATTTTATTAGTATCTTCCAAGTTTAAATATATATATATCTGATCACACTGCTGTTTGTAGGCCAAGTTCAAACATCACTGCTGTGTATCTTTAAATGAAGAAATTCTTCTGGTTTTTCTCATATCTCTATTTACTGCTTTCCTCGGATTTTAAAATTTCAATTATTAATTAAGCCGGAATAGCACAGAATAGCAAAAAAATTGAGCCCATAATATTAGCTGTTTTCAACACATGATCTTATTCACTCATAATTTATTAATTATCAAAATTATGATGCACTTTCCATAAATAGGTAGAAACTTAAAAAATTTAAATTCGTATATATATGATATAATTATTCAAACTTAACATTTTACACAAAGATTCATCATATAGTATAAATCAAGCAAAAACCTGAAAAATGTAAATATTTTATATTATAACTGCTTTAGAAAGAGAGTTCTAAATGCATAGAATAACAACAATAATTAACTGTGACCAAAAAATTAAAAATTAAAAGTGTGGTGACATAGTTAACTGGGATAAAATCTCAATTGTTGCCTAGAATATTTTTGTATAATATATTGTAGTTATATTACCCGAATCTACTTGATTAAAAATTAATCTATATTTTTATCGTTTTTACTTTGTTTCCACTAAATATATAATATAAACCCTAATGAACACGATACAAATAATAAATTATTTAATTTGCACTTCTTGATTCTGTTTTTTTTTATACATTAGGTACATTTAAACTATGCTAATTCCAACAAAAAGTAGTATCTATAACTTTAACTTTATAGCCAGCTTGTCTTCTAAATCTATATTGTTATGTAATATTATCCTATGTGAAATAGATTAATAACTTAAAAACTATTACTCGTTTAAATTTCGATTTATATATAGCTAAGTTTTCCAAAAACTTAAAAGCTTGAAAAGTTCAAGTAAAAAGTGTGGTTTTCATTTGAAAAAATAATGTTTATATTACCACATTAAATGTTGTATATAGAATTTATGTATTTTATTATGTGATAATGTATTATTTTTTTAGATTTATTCTATATGTACACCTATGACATTTTTTGAAAAGTTTTATTATTTTATTTCATTTATATTTTAAAACGTAAGGTTTTTTCAAGTATATGTTTTCCAACAAAAATAATAAAAAAAGCTATACACTTATATATTTTTTTATTTCTCAAGTACATTGTTATAGTAATTATAATAATTAAGGTACCTATAAATACCTTATACTACAAAAAATATTTGGTATTGGTATTATCGATTTTTAAATTTTACACTGAATCTTACCAGATAATTTTCATTAAATAAAGAATAGTTTAATAGAATATTATATATTGGCTCAAGTTCAACATTTTTATTATTTTACTTAATTCTTTGTGGACTAAATCTTTAAATCCTAACCACACCTAATAACGGTTGCATATAGTTAAATGACATAAATATAGCTCCAAAAACCAAATGGATCTCCTTGTTACAAGGTCATGAATGTTATTAGCTACAATTTAATGATAAATCATTAAAAAATGTTAATTAATATGTATCTAAGAATAACATAATATATTGTTTTATATTTTTCCTAAAATACTACTTTACAATAGAAAATCTTAAGTAAAAATAAAGATTCAACATTTTATTGAATTAATTCAAATATACTCGTAATTTAAGTATCATTTTATTTAAATTAAGTAAATTTGAGTTTGCAGTTTTGCATACATTTATCTTTATATCTATCTCAAATAACTATAAACAATAATATGTAGTTATAACTCTTTATATTTTAAGAATAAAATGTATATTATTACTTATTTATTATTGTTATTCATAGTATTTTCAATATTAAACACATATATACCTACTTATATATCTACATGAGACCCGCCACCCGCGTGTGTATTTGTGTGTGTGAAACTAAGTATAATTAACATCTATGATGATTAATGTGACTCGAGAACCTTTATACTTTATATTTATCAGTAAATGGGTAAAAAATAAATATCCAATAAAAGTGGTCTCGAAACGTGGCCTTCAAGACGTTAAACATTATGCCGTTTAATTATTTAGAAGAAATTAAATTCCAATACCAACAATATTAATTAATACTCCTAAATGTTCTGTTTCCGGGCGTTAATTTCCACGTTAATGTCATGTAGATACCGGAAATACATTCATCGTGTATAACGCCTAAAATAGCATAATAATATAAAAAATAAATAATATTATAATACATAATAAGTATCAAATAAATTACAATATTAGATTAATAATTTTATAAATTGTATGTTCAGAAAACTCTTTCTATGGGTTGGGTGTCTTACATAAAAATTTTGTTTTTAAATACTAATTTATGTATATACGTAGAGAAGTACTATTATTTAGTATTTGCGATGTTATTTTTTTGATAGTTCCACAACAGTATTCAGCATTTCGAACGCGTAGACTATTTAATATTGCGTGTTATCCGCTGATGAACGTGTCGCGGTGCAGTACCCTACTCGTATCGGCGAGGAAACGATAATAAAACCAAATAGGTGTTCCTGGAACAGAAATGAAAATAAAAAATTAAACTTGTTGATTCGCCATTTGAAAATCACGAGAACCATTGTCGACGAGAATTAACACGAACAACCACATATGTATACGACATGCATACAGAAGAATGCAGTTGCAATGGGCGCAGTCACCACCTACATAATATATAATATACGTATTTTTATTATTATATTGTATCGGATGATGTATAAAAATATTACATTCATCGAAAAAAAAATTTTTGATTAATTTAATTTTTTATTTCTCGGTTTTTGTGCAAAAAAAAAAAATATCTAGTGAGATACGAAATATTCTCGTTAAACGAACAGTATATTTCGGTATAAATATCCTCGCGGGTCATCGAAACTCAGTGCAATCACTCTGTATACTCGAAATGTCATTATCTTTATGGCCGGATCGTGACGTTGACCGGGATCTGCAGTAAGTTTGATATCGTGCAGTAGAGGAATACGTATATTTTCGTGAAAAAAATCGCACGTCAACTTGCATTGTTCTAAACTCGATACTATTGTTTGCCTTTTTCGTTATTTCCTTTATTGCATACAATAAAAAAAAAATAAATAAACCACACGTATTGTAAAGTCTCCGTGTGGATATAATATATATATAATATATAAGATAAAACGTTGCCGGTTGGAATCGTTCCATGTACATTATTTTTCTTTTTTTTTTCTTTATCATTAATATTAAACTGGAGCATGTGTGAGCCATAAATTTTGGGCGCACAGACGCACACGTCTGCACAACGGTGAAATGTACCAAATGATCGTGAGAATTCAGCATGTGCATCCCGGGGAATCGTTTTTTCTTTCTTTCTTTCTTTTTTTTTTAGCCTCGATGTCTTTGGTCGCCCCGATTGTTCTGAGAATGCAAATCAAACGATTAATATTTTAATAATGTAATTTAATAAACAATAATTGTATATACATTCTGCAATATCTCGTGTCCATATAAGCACCTATGTAACACGCACCTCGTTAAATGATCGCCTGGCAAGAGCCACTTAATCCAAAAAAGGTCCATGGCTTTCGATTAATTATTTACAAATAATATAACGCTTAAACCCTCTAAGATAAATACCGCTGCGTGCAAATTACAATTAACCATAGGCTATGGACAGGTAACTACACACCTGACGTCTTTCATTGTTGTAGGCATGCGAGCAAAGACGTAGAAAACACAATAAATGGTCCTAAAATTAAAAGCGTAAATATAATAATATGCGCTTTAGTGCATCATTGTTATTGTACATAAGTAGGTACATAACTACTATATATTATATACAGTTTTGAAGTTTAAATTTACCAGTATTGCCGTGACAACTAATGAACACATTGCTTTTTGGTCGTTGGCAATGTGCCATTAGTAATTAATTTTACTTGGTTTGTTTTCATTTACATCACTTTATACAATACTGTTACAATTTTTGTGAACAAATTAAATATATATATATATGCATAAATTCTATGCTAAGTCGGTGTGTTGAGAAATCAATAACAGACTTAAATAATAATGAAATAAGCCAATGACCAACATGATGTTGCCAATGATTTAAAACCTATATGAAGGTAAACTTAGTGTTCTAAAGATTAAAACAAAGATAAGATGCTGAGAATCTAAAAAATAAAATATTATGTGATAGATGTAAAAGTAATTCTCAAAAGTCATAAATATAAAAATTATTTCATACATTTTTAATATTATTATAGATATTACGATAAGTATATGACATCATAATAACTGGAAAAATAATATTAATTTGTTTTATTATAATGTATTGATAAAAATAAATAAATTGTATGATCTTATTAGGCATGTTTGAATATAAATGTTGTGCAATTTCTCGCGATGATACTTTTAATTATTTAATTATTTAATTAAATACTTTTATCAGATGTGTTGCAAGTTTGCTAAGTTAATTAAAAGATTCTTTAAAAAGAACTAGGTATAGATATAAAATATTCTGTGATAAATATTTGAAGTTTTAAACTATAAATATACAATGGATATTAAGTTAACCATTAACTAAACTATGTTGTCTTAAACTACCTTATTTGTTTTTTATAAGCTGTGCGTCTTTTTTTTTTTATTAAATTTTGTAATACTCTTAATTTTTATCGTGACATTCAGGTAGATGTATTACCCAAGCATATTTCATTTTATGAAAAGTAAAAAAAAAACAAGATAAACTTATACGATTTAAAATTTTAGAAAAAACACATTTTTTACTGTCTTGATTGAAACTTTTAAAACTTTTAATTGACGTATCATCTTTATTTATCAATTTTTTTTAGAATATTAAGCCTGTACGATATAAATAACGACGCGTCATTTTTATGTAATTATCGAAACATATTATAGTATAATTTTATCAAATCTTATAATTTATATGCATAATATTATTACATATGTACAATATCTGATTTTTTATTGTCTAAGGAGAGTAAAAGTTTACATTGCCTGGAATATTATTATGATTCCGTGGCCAATAACCCGAATAACTCAATAGATCGGCCGTATTGACTGTTGTCGTGTTGGATTTTGTCAATAAACAATACTTTTTATACTGTTTTATGTTATTTAAGTTATTTTATCCTAAAAGACTAGTCATGCCGTACGATAGAAGACGTTATTATCGTAGAATATAATATTATAATGTTATTATATGTGGTACTTTGGGTGTGTTGTGTATATATAATATATATATATATATATATATATATATATAATATGTGTATAAGTATATAACTGCATATCACAAAAACAACGATAATAATTCATCGGGCCACCCTTAAAAAAATATTAGCCGGTATAATAAATTATGGTGTATAAAATGTACAGGAATTTTATCTTTCTTTTCGCCCAGCAGCAGTTTAGACCTACAACAGTAGGTATACGGTTATTACAACAACGAAACAAGTTTATTTTGTTTTTGTCGCCACCCGACGTCGTACCGTACACTGATCGAGCGCCGTTAGATTTGTATTAAAAACCAATACCTTTCATTCCTAATCGCTGTACCAACAAACTAATGGCCGACTGGGTACTTACGGATCAATATATATATATATATATAATACAGTCGCATTGTCGTTTTTCTTATACATATATGTATACTTTCAGAGTATGTGTAATTATCAAAACAATTATCCAAGTCCTAACTATATAAGTAACTCGAAGGGCTAATGCAATAGCTTACTTTTTTGTGTGTATACATTTACAGATTTACGTATATTATATTAGTATACAACGCTAACCACTATAAAATAATATTCAAAAAATAATAAATAATGATAATAATAATAAATATTCAATAATATGAATTTGTACTTAAATATTGTACATGGTATTATGATCTAATAGTGTTAAATATTTCATTATTTTGCTATGCGTTTCTAGTGTTTTTAATAATAATAAATGTGTGGTATTTTTTTTTCTTTTGATTAACGACTATTTAAAAGCAACAATGTTCGATTTGTATGAATTTGAGTGCAACATTTTGATTTAAAAAAATATAAATTATCCTCAAATTGCTCGATCTATTTTCAGGGAATAACTGAATAACGGTAAATGACGAACCTTATAACCAACGTCGACTAGCGTTTTGATCATATTCGAGTCGTTGTTCGGAATCGTTTTCACAAACGATCTCAAAGACTTATCTAGTAAAAGCCACTGTAGATACCTACAACTGTATTATTGACTTCAAAATGTTTACCTGTCAGCAGCTCCCGTGAGACAGTTTCAAATATACGCTGCACATTTGATTCATTTTTAGTCATTTGGATATTTAGCTACAATACATCTTAACTATATCGAAGGGTTCTCAATCCGAAGTTATGCAACATATTATGTCTTTTCGACCACCACGCATACACACACGACACACATACACATATATTATATCAAAATTATCATCATTATTATCCATAATAATATATTAAACGATCAAGTATACGTCTTGTGGTGTGATGTTCGAATATGTACATAACCGTCTGTCGAATTTTCTGCTATCGCGTAAAGCTCTTCGTGAGCCTTTCGTTTTCATTTGACACTCGCATGAAATAAATAATGGGTAATTTCAACGATAATGAAATTTTCGCAACACACACGCCGACGTCGCCGACAATCGTTATATTATGATCGGTCTTCGCGCGGGAGTCCAAGGCCGGCACGGCTCCTCGTGACTGTTGATACACACACACACACGCACACGAGCACTTATAACTCATGAAATATATATATATATATAAATAATAATAAAATACATTTATTTAATATACATATGTGTATTTGTGTGCGAGCGCGAGCGCAGGTAGGTTAGGTGTACGTACGATGCGAAGGTATATCGTCTTGTCATGGTAATAGCGAGTTTATTTATTTGTTTGTTTGGTTTTTTTCTTTCTATTTTTCGTGTGCGATATTCGGGTCACACGAGCTGCGCATTGTCTACAAGCAGGACGCTCGCGTGGGAACATCACGGTATGACTTTGACACGTTTAAAATAATAAAATAAAAAATCCTTCTTATCGTCTACAGCGGGATTAAACGATTTTATTGTTTCACTAATAATTGAGACATGATCCAATTATCACTGTTTGTCTATTATATAGGCACGTAAAAAACCACCGATTTCTGTAGGAAGACACATGAGCTATGATAGTGCACACAAACGATTATTGGAAAAAATATAATATATACGATAAAAGTATGTTAGAAACTCGATAATATACGACAAGATAACATCGTAGGCATATAACATAACATATTGGCACACTGCAGCTACTTTACATAAAAAAATTTACCTATTTACTTATACGATTATAAAAAAAATATGTCATTAGATTTCCGGGACTTGTAGTGTTCGTTGTTTTTCATTTTCTCGTGTGAGGACTATGAAGTTTGTGAATAAATGTATGACTTATAAAGTATCCTATGCATTTTTACATTTTTACAATTTGACTGTACCAGTTGATGTCGTGCACGTATGTTGATTAATTATATTACTTTACTACTTTACATCGCTACGTTTTACAACTGTAAAAATTAAAACTAATTTTACTGTTTGGCGTGCATTTGTGTTATTAGAACAATTAAAAGTCCGCAACTAGAGTTAAAGTCTTCAATGAATAATAATAATAATAATGATAATAAAAAACACAGTCGTGTATTATATGATATTATGTTCAATATTTGTTTTAAATTTTTTAATGGACCCTTTATAATGCGTTTACTTAAATGTATTGCTCAATTATTATTCACCCGCATTGTGCAATGATGCATTTACTGAAGTGTATTTCCATGTTTTTAATTAAATTTTTAATAATATTTTTATAATACTTAAAAATCATATAATTATATTAACTATATACCTATAGTATGATTATATCTTGTATACATTTATCTTTTAAATTAACAGCACTTAATGCAAGGATGTGTAGGTATTTTTTTAGTGTTTGTTTGTGTTAATTATTTATTGCGTACAAATTTGAAATTTGAAGTGAACTCTGGTAGATTTAAACGGTTGATTTATTATTATATAATACCTACCTAGTACCTATGTGATTAATGATTAATAGCACATTGCAACACGGGTAAAGATAACAGACAAAAACCGGCACGCAAACTCAAGAACTTTTTATTCACTAGGTATGAAAATTAAAGTTATTTAATAAGTACAACTTATGTAGGTAAATAATATGATAATAATATAGTATATAGCTTAGTTATGAAGTATAAACTATGATAATATTAAATCCATTGATACTATATGTAAGTACTTATGTACTGTATTAGATAATTTTGAAGCATTTTTAAGAAGTTGAACTGAACAAAAAAAAAAAAACCATTAAATATATCCGATTTGAAATTTAAAGATTTACATACGGTATAATTGTATTATTTCACAAGTAAACATATTATTAAGAATACGATTAGATTTTTTTCGCGTTTATCAATTTACAAATATAGTGCAAAAAACAATTTCGGATGTTTATAAAAACAGACAAACGATTTTGAATGTAGTTAAATTATTTATGATCAAAATTGTGCGACGGTACTCGTACTATTAAATGTACGATCAAAAACGTAAATATGTTGTAGAGTTGATATACTGATTGTATAATATATTATAATTCAGTGTGTATTTATATATTAAACAATCGTACTAAATAAGAAAAAATCTTTGTGCACTGTAATTGTTGTCATGTGGTAAAAAAAAAAAAATAAAAACAAATCTCGTGATTTATTTATTAATTTTTTTTTACTTTTCTTAGTAAATACAATAGAAATAAAAATCAAGTGGAGTTAAATGTAATGTTTTTATTTTTATACATATAAATACGAAAGAGGCGCCTAGAATGTAGTCGCAGAAACCCATGTGGTGTCCCACTCAACTAGCTTTGTATACTGTATACAGAGTATCCCGCCGTGAAATGCGCATTAACCAAATTGCTAAACATACTGCTACTTAAAATATATAAAAGTGTTTGCAGTGTGTACTTAATGGCAATTCATTTTGCAACTTTTAAAATATTAACATTTATACTATCGAGATATAGAAGTACTATAACTCGTTCAATGACTTTTACGATAGTTTTATCATAACAAAAACGAGAATTTCAATTGCTCATAATAATTATTTGAGCCAAGGTGAACGGAAAACAATATAGTACTATATTATAATACCATTATGAATTAACATAAAAACTCCCATGTGAGTATCCAAAATCGCATTTCAAAAATATTAATCGGAAAACACAGTTATTGCCAGGGATAAACACTAAGTAGAGAAACACTCTGTATTTTACGGTGTACCTATATATATATATAACCATATGCGTATGCGACTCGGTGGGCCAGCGCTAAGTGTGCATATACTTGTGTGTGGCGTATAATTATTGCGTTAGTGTTTCGTTACGGCGGTTGTCTATATAACTGACCGGAAACGCAGCACATACGTATTGGAGGCCGTAAAAAACAAAAAAGTAAAACCGAATTCTCTCGCGTCGATTTTATTAACGTTGGCTCGGGTTCTGTGTCGTTAATTGCAAATTAGTCGAAATCGACGATGAATGTTTTTTTCATTCCGAAATCCGAAGAACTCGCTATAGAAAATTTATCATAATACATTACGGAGCAGATATACCGCCTATAGTTTAATATTATTATTTTTAATATACGCGTACGGCTTATATTATATGAAAACGTTTCGTCCGGTAAACAATTTCCGGTCCGACAATATTGTCGGAAAAAAAAATCGATACAATCAAACGGAATGTTAATAATAATGTGATGATTTTTTCCCTACATGTATGGCATTTTATACCTTTGTCAGACATTTTTTTATTAAATTCGTGCTTGCGAATATATTATACAATAGATACAGTGCGCGTCTTGTGCAACTTGATGAAACGTTCGGATCGTCTAAAAGTCGAATTGTTGCCAAGGTTGTTCAAGCTCGCGGACAGGGAAAAACATCATAAAAATAACCGCGTATTTAATATTATCCGACACTATATGTTTGCCGGGAAAAATAAGTTTGTGTGTAATGCGTGTATTGGACCGCTCGCGCGATACACAAATTATTATTTATTACAATAACCGTCGAAATCTAACGTTCGATATTAACGAGGGCGTTCGTTTCATGATAGGTTTGACATGAGATATTATGGAACAAGTGGTCTCGATAAGTAACAATTGTCTATTTTTTCATTTTTATAATTTTTCGCTGTATGATTAACACTGCACGCCTTTTTCACGGTTTACCATAATATATTATATTACCAATAATATAGCACGCGTCACGTGAGTTCGGCCGCAAAACGAATTAATTATTAAACGATCGTTTAACGATACTACGCCCACTAAAATTAGGAATTCTGAAGAGAAAAAAAGTTAAATATACATAAATAATATACTCACTCATTTATTCTCACCACATTCTAATATAATAATAGAAATAGTGTGCCCATTATACGCGGTACGTGCGTATCGAGTTTTTTTTATTGAATTACAACAAAAATTAATTTTATAATTTACCCGATTGATATCGTTTCGTAGATGTGAATTGGATAAAGGTGCATAATTACTCTTAATCATTATGTATAACATAATAAAACCATCATAAATGCATAATAATTGCGTTGTGGGTACTCTGTAGCAACCAAAATTGTTATTTATTTCCGGTTTCAACAATGACTTATTACCCCACGTGTGTGAAATGAAAAAAAAAAGAAAATAAGTGCATATCTACATGTTACATATTGCATTATATGAGTGTAATATATTGTTTTAGTTTTAAACGTTTTATATTTTGCTATTATACTACAATATAGTTAAAGTCTGTAGATGCACAATGCACATAATATATCACAATATGATGTATCACGTACCTATTAGCGAAAGACAGTTTTCAATATTATACTACACATTGTTTAGTTTAATGTATAGATAAATTGTATTTATGATAATCACTTGAATAGGTGTACAATGTCGTTATTAGTTCTTTGTTTTTTTTTTTATTATTATTATTTATTACCATAATGTTAATAATCATAAATAATTTCTGAGCTCCCACATAAATCGCTTTGATGAAACACTGCAATATTCATTTAAGTAACATTTAGTTTAATTTATTTGTGATCTCCGCTCAATGACTGCTGTAATCACGCTCGGTTTTATAAATTTTTTGCTAACGTCGATCGGTGTTTTATACGACAATGTGTTACTATATAAGAATGAAAAAAAAAAAAACAATAATATATTCCGATGTTAATTTAGTATCGCTTGAAGAGTTAGTTCGGAATCGAGTGCAAATATTTTTATGGTCAATGAGCTTTGTGTTTATATCAACTGACGATTAAACACGAATGTTAATTCATTTAAACATGCGTATATGTATGTATATTACTATATTAGTAAATATGTGTTAACACTAACACATAAACACACACCCACTATTATAGTACTATATACACACAAATTATATACAATTGATGATGAGCATTTACCCATATCGAGGCCATGGTTTCACATTAATCCTACTTATCATCTCAGGAAACTGCACCTAATGAAAAGAAAGTGATTAATAATTCACCTTCTACGATAACACGTTTACGATCAAACGAATCTTTTATCTAAAGAGTAAAAAACGCGAGCCCATTAGATTTTACATTATAATTAACACAATGTACGGTCGAAAATTATTAGGTACCTATCGTAATCATTTAAATATACGAATAAAATATATACATGGTGCACGCTTTATATGATTTCGCGGGCATAGAACACACTATAATAATTTATTACGTTCGACAATCACGTCCGCGCGTGTTTGTGTACAAAATAACACTGTTAATAGTTTTAAATATTGAATTAATATTAATAATTTAGATAGGTAGTTATATATTTTACAATATATCAAAAACGTTACTACACGTTTTGTTACGAGTTTATGTATACGTATAGTTATACAGGTCAACGATTAAAATGTTAAACGCGTGTTAAAATAATTTATATAGCAAATAATATGAAATCATTTATCTTGTGTGTAAGAAAAATAAATTGTATACAATTTAACGAACATAACAAAGCCAAGAACAATTTAACTCCAATATTTAATCAAAGTAGTTATTATTTAGGTGCATACATATTACATTTATAATATTCGTGTACATAATTCGTAATGTATTGTAAAATTGCTTTAATAGTGTACGTATATATCTAACGATATGTTGTTATTGATCGAATGTATATCGATGTGTACATCTATCATCTCACAGGTCACGATATATCTACATAATTGCATGCAAAATAAACTTTAACAGGAACGATAGTGACTCACGCCTCGAAATTGCTTCGAGTGACTTGGTTAGGTCTTACGGACGCGGTGTGAAATTAATTTATTAAACACATCAAATTAATAAGTTAGTTAATTAAATCAATGTATTATAGTATGTTAAATACCTACCGTTGGGTCTGTCATTCACACATTTACAGTGTGCACATAATATATATAAGTATCAAATAGGATTAGCTTATAGTTTTCGCAAATCACGTTTAAAAGAAACGAACAGCCGTTTGGAATTTCAAATAGATTTGTACCAATAGTACCACACCTCATTATTAATGTCATAGACGTACATAATAATATATCAGTAGAAATTCTATGCTTTTTATTTCATATTTTAGTTTTGGAATTCCCAACAAACAAGCAATATAGTCGTGCAGAATAGTACCTATACGAGTCCCACGTCATACAATACAGTTGTAGATAGTATTATTATTTTTATTTTTTATTGCAAGTTTTTCTCTCTCTTGAAATTATTGAAACGTACACATTATCGTATACAGTTTGTATAATATGTATATATGTACGTTATTAATTTAAAGCGTGAATACACCAACACGCATCGCGGTGTTTGGAAAGTTAAAAGTGCTGTGTGTCTTTATACGACCGACCAAATATTTGAATATAAAATAATAATAAAAAACGTAAAATATGTATAGAAAACGATTACTTATCGATAACATGATACAAAAAATGTATACATAAAAAAATTAATAAAATATGTTATTATAATATGACATCTACTAGCATAATATTATACGTATAATATGAATATATCATAGATTTCGTATATTAACTCGTACTCATAACAATATAATAACGGATCTCGTGAATAATTATTTTTTTTTATTGTTCTGCATATTCATTAGTTAATTTATGCGAAATTAAAACCCGTCACATACCTTTACCGTGAAATTTAATACTGCTAGCAAAATATTGTTGAGTATGGTTGTTTGTCAACGGCCATAACATTATGTCGTATAATATAGTACACACGACTTGGCTCTGATCCTAAAAAAAAAAAAAAAAAAAAAAATTGAAAAATAGCAAATATAACGTGCTATGACGACTAGTTCTGCGACGACGACGACATCTTTCTATATTTTTCAGGTCGTCTCGTCTTCCGGTAAAGTATTCGCACGGCGAGTGGGTGTTAATCGCGGATCGACGGCGCGGCGGCTATATTTTGCAGTGGAAAACCATACATCATCTACGTTCTTGCAAAACGATGAGGGTCCAAAAAAAAAAAAAAACGATTTCCGAGAACAATATAATTAATGACACTTTCTTTCATCTTATACTTTCGTTCGTACGCTCTCGTAGTCTCGTCGGAGAGTAGGTACATTATTATATTTTAGAAAAATTAGGAAGTTCAGACAATAGGAAAATTATTATTTTTAACTATAACACGTCTCTTTTATTACCAGATATCTGCGAATAAACGATGCTATAAATTCTGTAGGCCAATATAAAATATGTCTTCTCATACTGGACCAAAATTATTTCAAGTCGCCAAATTTGATTTCCTATCGCAAAAATAAATGTCGTACACATAGTTTCTGTGCTCGAACACATGTACACCAACATTTTTACTTTTTTAAACTTAGTTCAATGTTGCTATAACTTATTCATAACATTTTGACATTTAGTAGATTAACTCAACAAGTCGACTTACAAAAAGGTTAACTCTACGCCTATACATCGTACACATCACAGCAACAGCATACATATTTAGAAACCTTTTGTTATATGTAATATTATAATTTTTAGGTACATTACTAATTTATTATATCGTTAAATTATATATTTATATTTGTACAAAATCCTATAACTATATACCTAATGTATGTATAATTTAATGCACACTCCGATAATTTTATCGTAAGATTTTTTTTTTAATGCACGTGTGCAGTAGTCCGGTATTTGTACGGCCGTTTGAAAACTTATCGGGTTTAATCTAACAAAAAAAAAAAAAAATAATGTAGAGGTATATTTCAATATTTTAATCTTACTAATTTTTACTGGTATAAGTTGATAAAATATTCGCAATTTAGCATCATATTATGTTAAAAGTATAATAATTATTTACGTCATGATTTAATATCGTTAAATATATTACAACAATGTTTACTTTTCCATAAAGGTATTAAATATAATTATTTAAGATTTGTATTTTGTTTTATTTATCAATTTCAAATATTTTACTAATATCATAACATTAATGAAATTCGTACTATAAAAACCTACGAAGTTTACGTATAAAAATTTCATAATACTTATTAATACCTATCCCACATAATTTTTTTGAATATTTGTGTATTGCAGGCCGCTGAGTAGTATTTTGTATTTTTATTAATACAAATAAATTAACTATTAAAAAAAAAAAAAGTGACAAATGTCTCACATAATAAATTCATGAATATGGTAATATGTTTGTAGTTGACACGCTTAACATTAGCTATTGTATTAAAAATATATTTGGTTGTTATACGGAGTTTGAAGTACAAAACAATTTGTGATTCGGCCATAGATCACAATAAGAGGAAACTTATGCATTTGTCGGTATTTATTTATTTTTGTTTTAGAATAAATGGGGATAGTTGTTGAACAAAAAAAAACGTATTGATTTGAATATTTAATCAAAATGACTGATACTGCATATACTTGTTTTAACAAAAATAAAATTTTTATTATATAATACACGGATCGTTGTACATAAAACTGCACTCTAGGAAACTGTACCGATCATGTGACGTTTTCATATAAAAAATTCCACAGAAAAGACGCTCTTCTGTATAGTAGGTGTCAAGTGCACCACATCATTGAGTAGGTCACTGTAATGGATGTGTTACATTTTAATGCAATGATAAATTGTTACATACAAAAACGATTCTTTGCGGAGACTAAATTTGTTAAAATATTTTGTATTATATTTATATTACTTTTAGTAGAGCTGTGATATTTAATACTGGAAGCTAATAAATTATATAAAAATAAAAAATAGTATTGTATTTTCCTTTTAGTAATATGGTATATTATAGACAAAAACAAATTGAATTAATATAAAGTATAAAAATTGAATTTATCTTAAATAATCCAAAAATAATTTAACATAAAATATTATTTTGATTGAAATGTTGGTTTTTATTTTCCAGGATCACTATCAAGCATACCAGTCATCTCTGTTATTTAGATCGGATACTACTGTCATTTTTATATTATTATCAACGCAATCTATAGGCACAGTACAGGGTTATTAAACATCGTATTTGTTTACCACTTTCACTGTCATGTCTTACTCAGTTACCGGAGGCGGCGTCCAGACTGCGGTCGCTGCGTTACAACCACATAGCTGTTCGATCCCGAATACGCCTGATGTGATCAACTCGATCATGTCCTTGATGGACCCATTCCAACCTTTTTCTGGAAACGCGTCACTCACGTCTGAAGACTCATCGGCCTCGATTTGTTCCCCCGTGTCGACGTGTTCTCCCGTATCGGCATGTTCCCCCTTGTCGACACGTTCTCCCGTCTCAACGTGTTCCCCTGTGTCACCGACGGCCAGAATGCAGAATATCTGCTCTAGTCTTAAGATCAAGGAGGAGCTCAAGATGGCTATCCGGTCCAAACAGAAGAACGCAGTTACGGCGACAGTGACATCGACATGCGCCAGCAGAAGTCCGGTGCAGACCAATAGATCCAACACTTCCGGTGCGTGTGGAATAAACGTGGCGGCTACAGCATCGGCTGGCTTGGCAGCATCGTCGCCGGGTGGCGGGCAAGCGAGAAAGCGGCGGATTCAGGATGAGGAGTCTCATGGCGACGACGACTACGACGACGACGACGGGGATGATGTATCATCGCATGGCGAAGGAGTAAGTGTCCAATTATCAATTATATTGTCTCATCATAAGCCCTTAATAATAATACATATTTTGAAACCACACACCATTCAGGAGGGGTGCTATAGACTCAGGTGACACTTTTTAGGCGCACTAAATTTTAATACCCAACCAAAATAATTAGTTATATTATTATTCATTTATACTGTAAAACATTGTTATATTTTATTACATTAATCTCATAACACACGCACGAGTCAAGATTATACGTATGCAGTATATTGCAGTATATTCGTGCGCACGCGCGTGATATCGCGACCGCGGTCTCCTAGTATTTTTTTTCCGTCCATCGACCTTTTTCCTTCGGTACAAATCGCGTTCTTATAGATATGATAACGCCGCTACGTCACTTTCGAATGTACGCCTACGATAAATACCCAAAGAATGCGATTGACGAGTGTGGCGGTGTGACGAGGGTAATAATAATAATAGTAAATAATTATGGTGTTCGTCTGTGTTTAACATGCAAGTCGCATGTGCCTTATGCAGTTACTTCTTTTGGATTGCGGCCTCAAAACCATTTTATAATCAGTACGGTGTGTGCGAGCTTATAATAATATTATAGTATAAATGTATAGGTACATCGTGTTTATACTTCACGTTAACGTGAATTATAATCGCAACATATTCAAATTCGATACGTCATTATATATAGCTACATTTGATTATGAAACTAGGGATTATTCAAGGGACCATTCTGTGTTGAATGACCCCCACTCTCCACACACCAGATAATATGTTTCTGAGTATTCAAAAATTAAATCATTAGGTAATATGTGATTGTTTTTTCTTAATAAAAAACATTCGTGCGATATACGTTTAAATTGATGGCATATTATATTTACCTAGATCATCATTTTGAATCCGTACACTGAATACACAGCTACGTACCATTATATACATTGCGAATAATCATAAATACAAAGTTCACGATAATTCTTTCTCGTGCTCGGTTTAATATGTAGGCATGTAATGTATAGGTATATAATAATATAATAAATACAATAATACATGCTGTTATACTGTAACTATATGAACTCTAAGATATGAACGGACTCCTCGGGTGCACGCGTCATGTAAACGTGTGATAAAGTTACGCGTGGCGTTCCATAGGTGTGTTTAGTCTGCGTTGTTAATAATATGATAACGAATATTTTTTTTAATGTGTGTGCACAGCTCACGGCCGAGGATGAGGAGCGGCGGAAGCGGCGGCGGGAACGCAACAAAATAGCGGCGACCAAGTGTCGGTTGAAAAAACGCGAAAAGACTACGAATCTGATGCAAGTGAGTACCTGTAGGTACCCATTTCACTCGGCGCACAATGCCATATTATATTAAGTACACAATAAACGCGTAAATTATAAAATTATGTTTGACGGGATATTGCTTATTGTATCATCCGCGTTATTATTGTATCGTCTATGATCTCGGTTGGGTCGTAAAGATCGTGGCTCGTCGCCAGGTCCATTGTCTCACCAGCAGCCAGCTGTAGTATAGTAACTGTACAGTAGAAGTCACTAGAAGTTCCATAGTAACAGCTGTACTGGTAGCAGTGTGTTATTATGTGTGAGTGTGTGCATACGTGTGGAAATTTATGTCGCCCTACGGTCACAAATCCTGGTGTGTATCGGTCGTGTATATAATGTTGTACACGCGCTGTACGCCCACACGGTGTCACCCGAATCGCGAGAGACTTGGTCGGAAATAGAATCTCTTCGGATTGCTGCATTTGTATTACGTATATATATGTACGCGGCACGCATGGTATAAATTATATATACATAATATAGTGTTTTGTACACTAGTGGTTATCTGTCACGTGTGGAACTACGATCTCGGGAAGGCTGCAGGAGAGGGAGTTAGTCTAAGAAGTGGCGTGTGTATAGTATTAAATATATATTATTATATAGATTTGCATGACGAGTGTACCTGCGATGCATATTATTGATGTGGTGTGTGCGCGGATAAGAAAGGGGTAACCAATACGTTGCCGGAAACCGTCCGTCGTATTATGTTCGAGGATTTAAGACAAATCGGCTGATTTTAAAAGAAATAAACTATATAGTATTATAATATGCGTACCTACCTACTAATAATAAAGTTTCTTTATCGTCTATTCACAATATGGCTGTATAATATGAACGTAGGCACTCACACTGACTCGTCTCATCGTTTTTTTATCTGTAATAAATCTTACAATATCATACAATAACAACAATAATACTCAATAATAATAGATACCTAACGTGTTTATAAAATGGCTAAATATTGTTAGGCATCTATCATCGTTATTATCGTCGTTGTCATAACACGCGCATCGCACATGCATCGAAAACATCAGGCATTCATCTCTATCTGTTCCAAAAACCGTTCGACTACCGTGTTCAAAAAAAAAAAAAAACCTTGCGCATCCGCCAGGCACGGTATTACTCGCACACATAAAAGTGTAGTCAGTTTACGTATACATATACGTATATATATGTTTATAAATATAGTATAACAGCGCGGTGACGTGTGAAATACGAACACGACACAACACACGAAAGTGGGTTAAAATTTAATCGTACTCCGATTTTTACCTATATATACGTTTAGGTAAGTGTGCATTAACTCGAACGTCGTCACGTCTACAAACGTTCGATTTGAGTACTTTTAACTATTCAATTTTTTTTCTCGTTTTTTTCTCTGCTTTACCTTTCGCAGAACCGTGCCCGTAAATTATTAACTATTGGCTTTCAATATCAATATCTTTTCTTTGCGATATTATTCCACACGTATTCTAAAGAAACAATTTAATATATTTAAATATTCTGCGAAGTTCCTATAAAAGTAAACATACCTTCTATAATAGTATACTTATATTATAACTAATTACGAGAGGTTTTTGATGTACTCGTGGCGGTCAACTCGCGCATGAACCATTCGACGACGTACACTAAAAAACATACCTACCTACTTCTAGATAATGACGTTTTTCCCTACAATCGCAATTTAAATATTTGTCGTCGGTTTATTTGAATTGTGTTATTTTCATTTTCAAACGGTCGGTTAGAAAATCTATTTGCTGTAGAACAATATTTGATTGTCGCGGTGTAGGCTCGCGCGCGCGAAACGTAATTTTTTTCATTTAAAAAAGTTCATGGACGTCAGAATACCATGTGACTTACGTTATCTAACGACCTCACGGCTGTAGGAGATAATGTAATTTTTTTTCTCAGAAAAACGTTCTCTCCTGATAAAACTGGTATTATATCGAAGTTCGTTAAACCTCTAATAAAATCACGCAGATTTACTAAACCCGTTTAGCCTAATAATAGTATTAGAATAAACATATATTATTATTGTGTAACGCGTGTAACTACTTACGTCTGATGAATTAATATTCATCTTTCAGTTATTATAATTCGATAAACGACATTTTTAACGTTTTTAACAATTTATTTTATTTTATCAGCTTTTGATATTATATACACATTGACGGGGTCGTACTCTGAGTACACTATTTATAATACTTCATTTTACTGCAATTACATATTTTAAGGTTAAAAATACACAAAACGTTTAGATTATAATGAATGTTTATGTAATAAATTATGGTGTTGCCATAACGTCTTAATATCTATATTATAGTGAACCATACATATTTCATTTCAGGGCAAGTATGATAAGAGACTTAAAAAATGTTAGAATTACATATTGAGTATTGACGTATATTATTATTCATTATTATCTATTACTTATTATTTTAGTATAAAAAAAATTACTGGGCAATCGTTTTTCATTCGTCAAATGCATTTCAGAATATTTTTAATTTTTAATCAACCGCAGCAAGAATTTTAGTAATTCAATATTCGATACGAATTTCAAATACGTTTTTTTGAGTTTCACCTCCTCCGACTGTGAGAAATTCGTTCGTATGACCCTGGCTGCAAAGTGTAACAGCATTATATTTATCTACGAAAACGTCTAACATGATATGTCTCGCGTTCCTATAAATGGTCGTAATAGACAAACCGTTTTCTATTGAGCAATTATATTCCTGACGAAATTGAAAACAACCTCCTAAGCTATAATATACGTTCAACGAAAGCAATGCCGAACAAGAGTCGGTCACTTTTGAGGATTGAAATAATACAGACAAGGTCAAGAGTCGTTGTGCACGTCTCGAAATTCACTTTATTCATTCCGACTGTACTCCCGCTGCAGTACACGTTGTATGTTTATATATAGCCTTCAAAACGTATGGATATAATTATCGTTTCGATATTCTTTGAAATTCAACTGTAGAGCTTTGGACGCACAGGTATAAAATAATATTCTCAAATTAGTATTGCTGGCGTATATGTGGCTACGAGAATAATCGTGTTTGGTTTGACTTAGATTATGGGACACTTTCTTTCAGAAAACGCAATTAGTTTTAAAATTTATACTTCAAAAACCAAATCGATCAAACCGAATGGTATAATGATATAATTCATATTGTAGTCTGTAGACTGTGTAATGAAAATTGAAATCGAGGGAATCGAAACACGTTTACATTGGAATCGTCTGTAGTATTATTAATATTTCACAGTTAATGATGTATAAATAGCAGTTAATAGTTATAACTAAATTCTAACGCTGAAGATCGTTATAACATTATACTATGTACTAGGAATTCACAATAAAAAAAATTAAATTATGTATACTAAAATTATAATTGCAATACATTTTTTCATTGGTAACTATATCCAAAATGTCAAAAATGAATTTCTCTAGTCATGTTTATTTTTATTTCGTTAAATATCTTTTCCACATCTCATCTTAAAGCTGATAGTGATTTATGAAATATATGCCATGATATATAGTATTATATTATATTACTATATTTTATTACTATAAAATATGTTTTGCAATATATTCTAAGCGCCTATACCTATACTTATTAATTATTATAACATTGGAAAGCTCGATTGCAGCGTAAATAATTTGCTCATAAAATCACAATTCAAGGTATGAATTGTATACTCATTAATCGAACAGAACGTGGTAAAAATAACAGATTTTTAAGAATATGATGAATTTGTAATTTTTCACAAAGTATTTCCTAAACTATTTCACGTATTATTTCGGTATTGTAAGACTATAGCACGTACCATCTAATATATTAATTAAAAAAAAATACATTAATTATTGTATACGTTCACAGGAATCGAACGTGTTGGAGACGAAAAACTACGACCTGAAATCACAGATCCATGAGCTGGAGACGCAGCGTAACGAACTGATGAAGATGCTCTCGGCGCACCCTTGTGCAAAAAGGCACCCCCATCAACACCAACAGCAGCAGCACCACCACCAGCAGCATCAATCACAACACCAACAGCAGCTCCAAGAGCAGTACACGGTGGAACCTTATGCGAATGACCCTTATCGTCAACACGGTCACGTGGCCGTTGACCCGCCGGTACTTAAGGACACCATGTTCAGTGGCGGCAGTAATTACGTCCCGGTTCCATCGGTGGCCAACCAACCTGCCGACGTCTACCATCGACCGATCACTACGACGGCCGCGTCCATGTCCACTGCCCACTATCCAATTGTTGGCGCCGGAAGTGTCGGTAACGTTTACACGTCTTGCGTGGACGAATTGTACGATTACAATAAAGACTTGATTTCCGGCGGAGGACCGCCCGACTTAAGTCATCAGTACTACGACCACGGTATATGTTGATATTATAATGTATAACGTGGATTTTTTTTTTCATGCCCACCCACCAAAGTCCGATTTTCAAATATCGAAATGTTATTTTGTTAGTTTTTTACAGTTAAATTTAATAAAAAAAAAATATTATGCATTATAAGCGTACGCAATAAAACAAAGTCTTCGAAATTATAATATGTCGAGCGTATAATGTTAGCTCACACTTTCCCGAGCGTGTGATGGATTCGAACGAAAACCAATTTTTACACCGTTAATATATTACGTCTTTATAATTATAATTATTATTATTATTATTATTTTACTGTTATTAATATTCTTATCTTATTTTTATTATTATTGATTACGAGTAATAGTTACCTAGATACAATATATTATGTGATTACATGGAATTGTAAAGTGCTAACATACGTATATATCATATAATATGCGTAGGAGAAAATGTATTATATTTTTATATTCATAATTATATATATTATAATATTATACTATTATTAACTATTGAAAATGTGTGGCGGTATTATTTATATTTTTTGTGGCATCTGCACATGTCCGTTTCGATATAATTTAAGTACATCCGTAATATTATTATATAGTCGGTATACTCTAATATTATATATATATTCGATTCGGGGAAAAAAATATTATCAATTCCAGCATCGATCACTATTATACATGAATAGTAGTTGAATGCAACCAAAGAGCTAATTTATTATATAAACGTTATATTTTATATTAACGGGTATGATATTTTCTATTTCCTCTGTGAAAAATCCACCATTATTATTATTTTTTTTTTATATACTTAAGAAGTATTCATACAACATTGTACTACAGAACTGTTTTGTATTATTTATTTATTTATTATAATAATAATATAATATTATTTACTATTATTTACAGTTATTACTATTATTATTGTATAATGTTAATATTTTATTTATTTGTTATCACTCACGTTAATTACAGTTCGTAATTTTTATCGCCAAAAACGCACGAGTTATTATTTTCATAATAATACCAAAACATTACAGACAGACATCACGCGCACGTGTATCATTATTACTTTGAGCTGAATGTGAACGATGCAAAATTTTAGGCAAATAGTTTTACTATCTCAAGACATAATAATCCTAGTCGTCGTTGAATAGGTTAAAAATAAAACAGACACGTTGACTGACCGAAAGGTATTAAATATTTATAATAGTATAATATAATATAACCTATCACTATCAGTCATTCTAGAATAATAGTTTCCCTACGTCAAAATAATTGCATAGGTAACCATAATATTATATTATTATAATTGATTTAATAGAATTCCATCTTACAGAATTAAAAAAAAACCAACAACATATATATATATATAATATATATTTAGAGAGAGAGAGATTTTATAATATATTTATAAATACATGAACAAACAAATAACTGTAGGCCAAATTGAGTAAACTGCAGATTGATCAATGGTACTAGTTTTTTCCTCTAAACGGACGACCTGTTCAACATGAACATGGAACAATTTGTTAATTACCTATTCAAATTAATTTCGTTTACTCTATAAAATGAACATTAGTGTATCAGTTGTTAGGTACTTATACTACGAACTTTTTTTTTTTTTTTGAACAAATTCTTTTTATCTTAAGATTAAGTTAAGAAAACAAAATATGTATGTGCTAATATTTGCTGAGCGTATGATATTTTATACAGTGTTGTTGATAATTTGTAGCTAAAATGAGTAAATAATAAATTAACATTTCAATTGCCACATGATATTATATTAGAGCTGTAGCTTTTTAGAAATTTAAAATTATTTTCTTATGTTCTAATTTCAATGTTCATAAAGGAATTTGTAGTTTTTTAGTTTCTTTGTCGTTAATTTACTTACATACTATAATTGTCCCGTTAATCCGTTAAAAAAAAAATTAAGAAATGACAAACATATTTTGTAAATAGACTCAATTAAATTGCTTAAGCGTACGCTGAGAACCATCTCAAGTATATAATATAGGTATGATTATAATTAATTATAATTTATAATCTATTCTAAATTTTTAAAAATAGTTAATTAAATAATTATTGTTGACCAACGATTATTCTAATAAATAATAATAATTATCCACTTTTTACTAAAATATACTAATAATATCAATCTTACATTCTATTATTTTATATAATATTTTATTGTTATTGAATTAGAAGTTTAGAACCAGGATAGGTATTCCCCACGAGGACACGTGTGGACCTTCACTATTAAACTGTATTCAAGAATTCATATCAAGTAAAAATCTTTTATCAATGATAATAAATCGAGATTAAATTTAATTATAATGATAATATGTAGCAAAATAAGTATAAATAATATAGGTACAGACTCTCTAGGACAGTGGTCTCAAACATGCGGCCCCCAAACCCTTTTGATGTGGCCCACAATGAATATTTATTTCTTCAAAAATGTTGTTTTGATTTTGTTTATTTTAGATTTAGTATTAAAAAAAAATAATAAAAAAAATAAAGTGTTTTTCCCGCTAACCTTTGATGTAAATATATGTGGCTCATTGGTAATTTGAGTTTGAGGCCACTGCCCTAGGAAAATTCCTGTTTTCGCTACTAATAAAGTATCTTCTAATCTAAAGTAATTACTCGTACATTCATTGTGAATACAAAAATAATAAAAATCATAATGTTACTGTTATTAAATAATTATCAGATTTTAAAACTTAAAGTGTCACTGTATTGTTTTAACATTTAAAAAAATTTAGTTACACACTTACACAGACAATATGGATCTTAGGGGTCTTTAATATCCTTGTAAAACCACAGGCTATATTATACTTTATGTCGTTAAAATAATGTCCATTGTGACTTGCACTGACCAATTACATTCAATTTAACAACAACTTGCCAAAAATGCATTTTTTACCAGATGTTAAATTTCAATAATAAAGACGATAAATGATGAAATATGTTTATCGTATTGGTTGAAATTTCAACACACCAATAATTCAATTACATCTGATCTGTTTATAATAATACGGATTCTTGTTTATAGCTGAAGGAATGTATAAGAAAACTTTTTAAATTCCACAACTAAATTCCATTACTAAAACTGTTCAAACCATATTTTTTATTTGAATATTATAAATTATAAATTATTTTTACTCGACACTAAGATTACTCATTATTTTTACATTAACTAAACTGAATTATAATAAACAAACTGTTATTAAAATAAAATTAATAATGATATTAAATTTTAAATTTGAATAAAATGATTTACTTTTACTTACAATAAATTAGTTATTAGATCTTTTGCACTAATTTAACAGTTTTATTTAAAATTTTTATTGTAATATAATACAATTCATCCAAGTATAATAATTTGTATGTTTATTATTACATCTACAAATAATAATATGTACCTAATAAAATATTGTTAATCAATCGCATTTTTTTTTAACATACTTCAAACAAGTTCTTATAATTTTTATTTTACATAAACATTATACTATGTAGATTTACGACACTATACAATGTATATTATATGATAATTATATATAGGTTAGGTCAGTTAATTATAATATTATAATACTTGTTTGTAGTGACTGGTCAACTAATAACCATAGACAACCTTATACGTATAAGGTATATGCTAATAACACATAATAAAAATAAATACTAAGAAACAGTCAAATCAAGTATGTTGATCGAATTTGTCCAATAATCCATTATACTATAACAAGAGTACCTATGTTCAATTTTTATAGTTACAATTGAAAAAAAACAAGTTTCTAAACAGATCATATCGACTAAAATTTTCAAAATAATTTTAAATTGTTCACCAATTATTGCATGAATATAATTAAAAAAACACACAATATAGATTACTAACAACATACATGTTAAAATTGCATACTTGTAAGCAGTAAATTTAAATGAACTAATTAAATGTAATATATAGTAGGTATTGTGTTTTAATTTAATATTGTTTTTAATTTGTACAAGATTCAATAAACTACAATTTTGTTTTGAAATGATATCGAATCATAAAGTTGTCTATAAGTTTAAGAAAGTTTTTAAAATGTATAATAGTTTAAGTATGGTTAATTAAAACGCTGTATTAAACAGATACTGCTATCATAATATTTCAAATTTATAATTATTATTAAAATCGTCCATGGATTCTAGAGTACATTTTATCCAACTAAAAACCAATATTATATATAATATAATATTCTGTCGCTGTATGATACGTATAAATAAGATTTGATTTAAGATGATTTAAATAAACAAATAATAATTATTATAAATTATTTTATCCGTAAAATCTTATTGCAGGTAATTGCATAATAATAGAATAATGTCAATTGACGGCGCATGGATATGCAATTTAACATCGCATATGTCGTATACATTGGCGACCAACTTCACGGAGCTATACCCCTTTCGAGTATTAATTATTAAAACTTGCTTTTATTCTTGTATTAATGGGATCAATTTTAAAATATCTCTAAGTATATTAAACTTGTATGATAAATTTAGAAACTTAATCTACTTTATATAAATATTATAACTTCAAAAATTATGAAAGTATAACGAATACTTTATTTTTGTTTATCAAACAATTTAAACACAAATGCATATGTTAAATTACTATTTTAATTAAATAATATATTAAGATACTATTCCAATGATAAATGTAAGTAAATTGTTTATTCAGTTTGTATGGGTTTGAAATGTTTGTTTGATAAATTTATTGTACCGGAAAGAAATTAAAAATTAATTTTAAATTTTTAAGGTACACATTACACAAGTATTATAATTTATGTAATTATATAATATTGAATTTATTACTCATTTTACTATTTATTAATTGAAAATTATCCATCATTGTAAACTTATATCTAAAATAGGTAGAGTACATAAGTGTTAAGAAAAAATAATAAGTTATAAATTATAATACTATTATTTCGGTATGTGAAACAATATTGCTTAAGTTATAAATTGCATTGATACATCTGTTCAGAAATTAACGAGATTTATATAATTAAAAATAAATCGACTGCTTATTTTTCACAATTATTAGTGTTGAAATTACATCGTGTATTTAACTCATATATATTATGTTTTTGTACGTGTGAAAGAAGTATTAATGAGGATTTGACGTTTGGCAAACAAATGCATTTTTGGCATTGACTTTTTTTAGGTTAATGTATAGTTTTGGTCTAGTTACAATACATTTTATTGCAAAGTGGTGAGGTGAGGTATGGATGTGTGATTTATAAATGTAGTATTTACAATGTGCATTAAATATAAAATATTTTGAAAATCTGCTTTCTTTATTGAACCAAACAATATTTAATCGTGACACTGTAAAAACAGTAAATTGAAATATTGTTTATTGACGAAATGTATTTTTAAAAATCTACATAATATAAATTATAGCGTATGAATTACGAATACAAAAATGCATAATTGACAAAAACTTCTATTAATATAATACATATTATTAAGTAGTATCTCATTTTACTTATTTACTAATTTAATAACAAATTAGTATTGTTGGTTTGTGAAGGTGGTAGTAAACATAACTATTATTAATCTTAAAAAATAGTCTTAAAACCTTTTGAAATTAAAATTTTAAATATAATTATGACTGATGTCAATTCGTTGACTTTACACATTAATATACTCATTGCTTATTTAATATAGAAAAACATAATCTATATTAAATAATCTATCATCGTATAGTCATGTATACTATATCATACATCGTACATCGGTATATCGTGGGTAAATCAATGTGCAATTAAATCATTCCAACTACGTGTGATTAATGTAATATGATTTACTATATACGTCCAATGTGTCTGTGTATACCAAAAAATAAAAAAATGTACTTTACATTATTTTATTGCAATAATATATCAACGCCATAATTTTGTATTAATCATTCTAGGTAGGCCTAGATATACCGGTCGATTGTACCAAAATAATGACACAGCCAAAAACCATTTCGGACGTAACGAAACTTATGAAAATGTTGGCACGAAAAAAAAATTTAAAGGTTATTTTAAACACATTCGCAGACATCATATAATATCTCATAAATATAGGAACTACCAAAAGTTAATTTGATTCAAGCGGCATCATAAGGTTTCCAGAATTTAATGATATATTAAAATGCTGATTCTTACAGCATAAACCTGTCAAAGTAATTAATATTATTATTATTATTACTAGTACTACTATTTTATTTTTTTGGCAGCATCAGACTATGATTTACGTGCCACGTGTTTTTATTTTAGCAAATCATAGCTGGAGAAAATTATTTGCGACACGTAACGTATTTTACTGCTATAGAATATAATATAATATGCCAAATGTTTATAATGCGTGAAATGTTTATTGTTATATAGTTGTAATCATGCATAATACCTATTATTTTATACTTAAATGTATTACAGTATTGTAATAGTTTATTCCAAGTTGTGTTAACAATTTTTTTTTAAATTTATGTATTTCTAGTTTTTTGAGCTAATGGTATCGTAAAGAGTAATTTTCTATCTTTGTCCCAACATATATTTAACATAAAAAAAGAAGAGTGGTCAAGTGAGTAACGCTCTGCTGTATTATAGTAGGTCACTATAATGAATGTATTAAATTTTAATGCATTGATAGGTATAATTGTATACAAAAAACAATTCTGAACGGAGATAATTTATCAGCCTAGAATATAATTTCTAGTGATCGGTGAAAAGGGTGGTTTATGTTTTATGGATTAAATACACTAAAATTTAAGTTCTTTTATAATTATTGTAAGCCAAACTTATGGAAAATCTTATATTAAATTTTCAACTCTTAGATACTTACTCAATTTTTTATGAATTTTAATTACAAAAAATTTGCAAATACTCATGGTTTTGACGAATTTTTGTTGATATTTGAACTTCAATGAACACTAATATAATACAATAAAATACACAATTATTATTATTCTTATATTTTTCGAATCACTTTAGTATAATATATATAAGACTAACTTATACTTTGTATTCAATTTTAAATGCAAGTTTCCTCACCACCTTAGCACATTATGATAATCTATATTATATCAACTTTAATGTTGCATGAGGTATTGCACGTGGCGCGTTTTTTTTAATGTGGTTTCCCCGAGTTTAGGCCTAATCCACACAAAGGATAATGGTTATTGGTTAGCTGCCGGGTAGCTATAGTAGGTGAAATTATCAAGATTTATTATGTTATGCATTTTTTAAGCTCAAACGATAATGTTTAAAATATATTTTTGATTTAATGAAATAGTATCTCTTATGTGACTGAAAATCTACCATTATCCTCATTAGCAGTACTGAATTCAAGACGTATATTGTCATACTAATGGTGATCTTATAAACGGTAATCATTGTTGTTCAATCTGATTAAATTTTACAAATATATAAAAACGTACTACATAATTAAAATAATATATATTAACATTGTTACATAATTTCGTTCATATTGATATATTTTTGTCTACTGAATTCAATACTGGTATATGTGTACACATATAGCTAAAATAAATATAATTAATACAATAATACGTATAAATTAATATTATAATACTAGTCATACTACTAAAATGGGTAGTCTAAACTTAAATAAAGTTAATCAAATTATTTCTAATATTACATAGATAAATTAAACTTACACTTACCTGTATATTATCAATTATATTTTAATAATTCTGTAATAAAAAAGTAACATATTTTTCATGTATAAAAAAATAATAACGTAATAATCCATTGTATATCTAAAATCTTGCTTGTCTTCTTTTTGAATATTTGTTTATTGTTGTACAAATGATAAAAAAATAAATTAAAACAAATCAAATGATGCTATACCTAGAATGATGTGGATAATATTAAAAAACGTAGATACAAATACTCATCTGATCATGCAGCATTCTTGAAAAATTATACACTTAAAATAAACATTTTAAATCAGAATAGAAACATTTAAAATTAAAGATAATTTTCGTAAAACATAACTACTTAAAAAAAAATAATAGTGTACTTAGAACGAAAACAATTAACAGATAAATTATTTAACTATAAAAATAATATTATAAACCATGAAATTTACTGTATTCGAATAAATTGACTGACTGAAGATTAAAATTATAAAAAAAAACAATAGGTTTAAATATTATTATATGTTATTCTAATTAGCCAGCACAGTATTTTAAATTATGATTTATGATATTTGAACTTAAAATGCTAATAAAAAAAAAAAATTGTGACTATTCATATAATTTTTAAATCACTATATAAGATTAACTTATGAGGAACTTTGTATTATATTTTCAAGTATTTTGACTTAGCAAATAAAAATTTATCGATACATGATCGCATTTTGTAAGTGACCACTCTATGAATATCTATAATTCTCTTCTCTTTAACAGTTTCAGAACTTAGAAAATTCTATTATAACTATAAATAAACGTATATAATAAGTAGGTACCTATACCTATAGCTTAATTCTTTTATGCATGGATAAAATTTAAAATATTAAAATTTATTTAATATTGTGTTTAAGTCAACAGTATATTATTCTTTTAGTCAAATAAAAACTAGATAAAAAATAATAATAAAGCAATACCTAATCCCAAAAAATTAATCATATAATAATACATACCTACTATTAAAATGTATAATGGATCTATACTTTATATGTAATTCGACATTTTCAACTTCTTAGCGAGTGTCAATCTCGATCTGACTTCGTTGATTAAAGATACAGCGATATTGTTGTATAATTTCGTTAACAGTTAAAACTCATCATTAGACTTGGCTTGGACATTTTAAATAACAACAATATGTATACAATTATGTAAAAATATTTTTTATTTAAGTGTTATACGAATTTTTAGAAGAAAATCATTTTAATGTTATGATGGGGTACGGTCAAACTCTTTTTCGCGTTATTATAAGTCAGTGGAACTGTTATCTTTGTGTTAAAAGTCAAAATGTTAAGAGAATAAAACTAGAAATACTAAATAAAAATTTTTTCATTGAAAATTTTGTTGAAACACTTATATTAGTCCACGGAACACTGGTTAAGAACCACTGCTATAACCTATAAGCTAATAAAATATTAAAGGTAGTGCAAATGAAATATTTTATTGACTCAACCAAAAAAAAGTTCACTACGACACTTTATTTTAGGTTTATATACTTATTTACGTGAATTTTTCCCAGAAAATCGTCTTTATTTGTATTCATATTATGTTTTATGTAAACAATAACGAAGTACATTTTCATAAACGCATAATATTTAACCCATAAAATAACGATTTTTGAAATGGACGTGATGAACGAGAGACGTGCACTAATATAAAATAAAAATGCTCTTCATTCTATATAGTTATATTATACAACAGGTGTACGTCTTATATTACATATAGTATACTACTATAGCATGATTTTATTATACACGAGAGTACCGCATTTTCCCATTAAACTAACACTGCAGAAAAACAGTAAAACACAGAAGCCCTTTGTATATAATGTACATTATAGCTATACTCTATTACTTTATTTTATTTATATTATATATTTTACAGTAACTATGTATACAATTTAAAATTTAAATAATATACTAACTATATTATAGGTACCGAAATTTCATAATAAATTATGAAAACGTAAAGTAAATGATAGTATAGCCCATACCCCGGGAAGTGCTTAAACAGACATTTTGAGATTTACGATGGAAATTTTAGTTATTTGATATTTTAGTTTGGTTGCTATTAATTACAATAATAATAATAATTAGAGTGAAAGAAATATTTGTATTTGTATTTTGTATTTGTTTCGTATTATGTGGTAAGGATTAAGGAACCCTTCGTACGAGAGTTCGACTCGCACTTGCTCGGTTTTTTATAATCTTGGATTCTACTAAAAACATTTCTGTAAATATGTGCAATAAAATAGTTTAATATTCATACTATGTAAATCATAATAAAAATGTACATAAATATAACATACACAAAAACTGTCACTTCGTCGATTTTAGTACCTACCAGTAGTAAAAAATATCTAATTCAAAAACCTGATACCCTGATCCCATACACCACATCCACATCCGCTACTACCAACGCCCGTAATAACCTAACCTAACCAGCCCTCTACAGCTCTATCACATATTATTATAAGTTAACAGTTATCAGTTTTATCATATTTTGGCGTAACACACATAAGATTTGACCGACCGGCGAAGGATGTTGCGCGCCGATTAGTCGTTTTTACCCGAGTCAGATGTAATGCGTAATGCGTTAAACATTTCTATAAATCTATTATAATATATTCTACGAGCAATATGATAATTATTAATCTATATTATAATTATTACAAATGAGAATAAGATACATCAAAACAATTATCACTATCCAAACACGTAAAATTAAAAAATAATGTAAAATTGCATATAGTGCTGAATTAATCTACAACAGCTATAAGGAAATTAAGTATTGTTTAAATAATTCAAAAACTTTAAAGATAAATACCAATTTATATTGGGTACTGATGTAAAAAAAATGCAACTTACCTTAGAAATATTTAAATTAAAAGTTACACATGTTTAATAGGTACCCTAATCTACTGAAGTACAACTTTATTATTTTTATATAAATGTATAACAAGCATTATTATAAAATACTTATTTAATTATATATTAGTGTATATTAAATAAGTAAATATAAAAGAAATATTTACACCTTTATTTTTAAACATTAAATTATAATAGCTATTTTAAATCAATTATAGAATAAATATTAGGTAATAGTTTTGTTTTTACTTACATCTTAGGATCACATAATATATTGTATGTGCAATAATCCATCATGATATTTGACAGTATGACATTTTTGATGTATTTATTTTGAATTAGTACTATTATTATTATTATTATTATTATTATAACCAATTGTGTTGTTTAATTATATTTTGTCGATCCACGTAATAATCTTCATTCAATAATTATTGATGACAGGTGATTCAGGACTGCTAAATTTCCACACCACCCTAGGGGTATTAGCATAGGCGCGTTTTTTTTATAGTGGTATCGCCAGGAGCCATATTCCACTTATACTTACCTTGTCTGCGGCGCCGGAACTTTTCGCTGGTCTGATCGTCGTAGTAACTATTCTGATATCGGCTTCAGTGCAGAGATGTCCGACGTATCGCAGATGCCTGTTTCACAGCGACTGCGGCACCGTTCGACGGCACGTCGAGGGTGTTCGTCGGACCACGGACCGTCTGGCCAGGATCGATACCGATAGTCGATTACTAACCCTGAGAGGTGCTCGCCGGGCGATGCCGTCAGTTCGACTTGGGTGTTCGGAGTTCGTTCTGCTGGTCGGTTTCTTCACTGCGATCCTTCTTGGCTGTTTTTTTGGCTATTGCTCTCTTAGATAAAATGTAAAAATTAAATTAATTGACAACTATTTTGTGAATAAATTTAAAAATAATTTTTACTTTATTTATTTAATTTTTTTTTTTTAAGATTAATAATATTTAAAACTTTGTAGTAATAAGATTAATATTAATATAAGATAATGCTTTGTTCATTTTAGCTTATATTTTGAGTACAATTTTATACTGAATTTATACAAATAATATTGCACTATATTGTTAAAATTAATTATTGAAAAAAAATTTGTGTAAGTATCTATAAATATAATTAAATTAATTTAGTTTTTTTATATTTTTATGTTAAAAACATCATCAAAATTTAATAACTCAGGAAAACACTAGCTCAAAACTTCCACTGGAATAGTAACTGACAGTTGTCAGTGACTATTGAAAACATTGTTTACAATTATTAATTTATTATTTTTGATTATTAAGATTATAATTTTTATTTTCATTTTTCTTCATTACCTATTATTAAAATATATATATAAGATAAAATGTTTTTGGCAAGTCAAAATTCTTGAAAATTTAATACAAAGCTCCTTATATAAGTAGTCTTATAATAGTGATTTTAGAAATTTTTTTTTATATCAGCGTTTAAAGTTCAATTATTGACAAAATTTGTCTAAAATATGAATATTTGCAAATTATTTTGTAGTTAAAATTTATAAATTATTTTGTACAATAGTTGAAAGCGCTATAAATAAGAGTTGAAAGTGTAATATAAGATTTTCAATAAACACACAAAAAAAAGCCAACGGGCACGTAGTGTTCCCAAGCGGTCACCCATCCAAGTACTAACTACGCCCGACGTTGCTTAACTTCAGTGATCGGACGAGAACTGGTGTATTCAACGTGGTATGGTCGTTGGCGATGGTAAGTGAGAAAATAGTTACATTTAAGCTTTAAATTAATTTCAAGTTAAAACCGAATTTTGCAACTTTGCATAATAATGCATATTCATATTTTTATAAACAATTACATACAATAAATGGATTTTCACCAAAATCAAATAAATAATGTAACACATTTTTATTTTACATATATTTGCAAAGATACTTTGGATTACCTGGATACAAGACATTCATATTTTCTACTATAGTCCGCGACACGAAAACTGGCCCCTGCCCGTCACAAACCTAGCGGGCGTTTCGCCTCAGTGATCCTTAACGTAATTAAATAATTAAATTGTATTACGAGTGGCGCAGACACGGATTATGTGGTATACCTAGGTTAAGAACCAATGGCTAACGGGTAGGGAAGCAGCAACGAGTCGCTGTACACAGGGGCCAGTTTTCGTATCGTGGACTGTAAAATACCTGTTTGTGTATGTAGATACCTGTAGCGCACCCTCCCACGTCTCTCTCCTATTGAAAACTATCAAAACCGGTTTCCTAATGGCAGGTATGACGTTTGGGGATGCGGAGAAGGACCAATTTTGGTCGGCCACCGTATGCGTTCTCTTGTGATATGGGGACATGGGGTATAGCACTACCTAGGTAGTAGGTACACATAAAAATGTTTTAACTTAATTTCATAATTTACGAATGGTTTTTGCTGTGTATAGTGTATACGTTAAAGTAAATACGTAGGTACTTTCAAGGGCGTATTTCTGGGGGGGGGGGGGGCGATGGGGCGATCGCCCCCCCCCCAGAGTCTCTGTTTTTATTTCTATTTAATAGTACCTACTTTAATATTTTCGTAATTATATGTAATTATATGTAATTATGATACAAAAAGTTTTTTTTTTTAATTGTATCAATAAGTCACCCCCCCCCCCCCCCTTGAAAATAGGGCCAGAGACGCCCTTGGGTACTTTACTTAAGTATTATAACTAATTCAACTATCATTAGGTATACTTTAAAGTTTAAACACTACATAAGTCATAATTGCTATAAAATAAAAATATAATACCTACCAATTTATCATTTTTTTATAAGTTCATTTTACTACATCATCTACATCTCTATTTTATAAGAAGTTGTTTAATGTTTTGTAGTAACTTGCATTCAAATAAAATCAATAACAGTTTAATTCAAATGTTAAACTTTATTTTGTATTATTCAAAAACTAAAACAAAACTGAATGTAAAATAGTTATTCTTATAAACATTTTTAGATTACGTTAATTCACGCTATCCCATTATAGCTGATATTATATTATAATATTATAATTTATAAGTAGTATGAAATAGCCGATTTTGAATACCCCCTCCCCCTGCTTCAGCCCAATTCGTCCGGTGAAGATGTGCGACTCCCCCTCCACTACCCCGCACTATATTACGGCTTGAATTGATGAAATATTTTGGAGGTATTAGTGGTGTTCATATTTATTTTGATGATTTACTTGTTTGTTCAGATACCAAGACTGAACATAATTTAATAATAAATAAGGTAATAGCAAACGCCCGAAAATACAATATTAAATTTAATGTAAAAAAGTCGGCAAGTGAGTACCGCTCTGCTGTACATTAGGTGCTGTATGGATCATTATTATATATTATAGGAGTGTTAAATTTGAATCCAATGATAGTTATCATTGTATACGAAAAACGATTCTGAACGAAGATGATTTGTCAGCCTAGGATATAATTTCTAGTGGTTGGTGAAAAAGGTGGTTTAAAAAAACCAGCTTATATTAAAAAATATTTTGAAAATTAAATCACGTAAAGAAAACGCGAATCTTAATAACTGGTAAAATTTTCAAGTATCTACGACTTATACTTTTTGAATAATAACAAATATTTAAAATCGTTTGAGGATAAATCGTTATCATTACCTACGCTATTTCGTTAAAATTTAAAATTCAAACGCACTTAAAATTTTTCCTATAATGATGCTTCGAGTTTTCTCTATAGATACTTGAAGGTAAACTTATGGAAAACTTAGTGTTGTATTTTTAATCCTTAGTTATAAACACAAAAAATTTTATGATTTTTCAACTTCAAATATTTCGCAAATATTCATAATTTTGACGAATTTTCGTCAAAATTTGAACTTCAAATGCTAATAAAAAAAAATTGTGCCTATGTATTCTTATAATTTTTTAATCACTATAAGAATAACATATGAGGAACTTTGTATTAAATTTTCAAGTATTTTGATAGGGCCAAAAAAATTTTATCGACACTTCAAAAATATTTTTTCAGAAAAATTGAAAATTTCAGTTGTCTATAAATAGCTCAAAAAAAGTCAAAATATTTTGAAATTTAAATCACGTAAAGAAAACGCGAATCTTAATAACTGGTAAAATTTTCAAGTATCTACGACTTATACTTTTTGAATAATAACAAATATCAAAAATCGTTTGAGGCTAAACTGTTATTTAACGCGGTTTTTGTAAAAATTTAAATTTCAAACACTCATAAAAATTTTTTGCCTGAATCCGGTAGAGTTTTTTTTACAGATATTTGAAGAAAAATGTATGGAGAACCTTGTACCAAATTTTCAAAACTTAGTTATAAAAGAAAAAAATTTTATGATTTTTCAACTTCAAAATTACTTGCAAATTTTCGCGTTTTCGACAGATTTCGTAAAAATTTGAACTAAAAACGCTTATAAAAAAAAATTGTGACTAACGATTTTTAATTTTTTTTAGCTACATTAAAAACAACTCATAAGGAACCTTGTATTAAATTTTCAAAACTTTTTGGTCATCCAAAAATTTTTTTATCGACACTTTAAAAAAAATTTCTCAAAAAAATAGAAAATTTCAGTGGTCTATAAATAACTCAAAAAAAGTCAAAATTTTTTGAAAATTTAACTATATACGGATACCACTGACATTAACATTTGGTGAAAATTTCAAGTATTTTCAGTAATTAGTTTTTGAATTACAACCATAAAAAAAAATCGATTTGGTCGAAAACTGGTTTTGCGTAAAAATTGCCGTTTTTCCGTCATTTTTTTTTTGTTTTTCTCGATTTTTTTGAAAACTGTTGGAAAATGTTAACTTTTTACCTGTATAATGCACCAAGGATATTCACTTTTACATCGGAAACCACCCCCATAGTTTGAAATTGGAGCATTATTTCGACTAGTTATGCTGTACACAGACACAAAAAAAAAAAAAACAAAAAAAAAAAAAAAAACATACATCATTGTAAAATCAATACATTCATCACTTCGTTCAGAATCTAAAAGTTTCAATACTGTGTTAGTGAGGTACAATTTTTAAGGTTCATATTTAATAAGTTTGCTGTTACTCCTGATCAGGAAAGAATTAGAGTAATTCAGGAACTAAATGAACCAAAAAATAAAAAAACACTACAGTCATTTCTAGATATGATAAATTATCTAAGATCTTTTCTTCCAAATTTAGGTATCTGAAATTGTAACCCCATTCAGGGAATTATTAAAAAAAAAAAAATGCTTTGTGGAACTGGAATAAACAGTGTCAGTTGATCTTTATTAAACTTAAAGAATCTCTTTATAACATACTGACCTTAAAAATATTTTGATGGCAAATCTAGATTAGTAATTCAATGTGATGATTCTGAAAAAGCAATAGGTTGTTGTTTATCTCAGATGAAAAGTTCTAAACATTTCGCATCAAGATGTTTAAGTGAGACAGAGGTTACAAATGCTTAAGTTGAGAAAGAAATGTTGGCAATTTCATTTGCTTATTCAAAATTGCATTCATTAATACATGGTCAAAAAATAAAAGTATATACAGACCATCAGCCTCATGTTACTATTATGAAAAAAGATATTCATAAAATTCCTAATAATCGTTTAAAATTACTTAAACTTAAATATATATGAGATAGAATTACAATATTTACCAGGACATTTTATGTATGTTGCTGACCTTCTCAGTAGAAATTATGTAAGAAGAAGTAATACTGGTGAAGAAAGTCTAAAAGATGTAATTCATACTGTGAGTGATATTGAAATAAAATATGAAAATTCAAAAGAACAAGAGTTTATACAGAAAACGCAAAATGATGAGGTGCTAGGAAATGTCCTGGAATATTGTAAATATAGTTGGCCTAAGTCAATTAAAGAAGATGGTGAGCTCAAATATTATTGGGAGCTAAGAAATGAAATTATAACTAATAAAGGATTGTTATACTATCAAACTAAGCTGTTAATCCCAAATGTACTTAGAAATTACATTTTAAATAAATTACATGAAAATCATATTGAGATTACAAAGACTAAGGCAAGAGCGAAATAATTATTCTACTACCTAGGTATAAATGCCCAAATTGAAAACTTAATACTATCTTGTGCGGTGTGTTTGAACATCAGTAGGTCTAAAATTAGAGAACCAATGTTGTCTCATAAAATTTCAGAAATTTAATTTTATAAAATTGCAATAGATATAGCTGAGTTTGAAGGGAAAAGTTATTTAATCGTTGTAGATTACTATTCCAGGTGGATTGAAATTTTAGAATTATATAATAAAACAAGTGATGCAGTAATAGAAGTTCTTAAAAAGTTATTTAGTAGATTAAGTGTCCCTAAGCAACTAATAGCTGATAACATGCCTTTTAGCAGTTATACATTTATAGAATTTTCAAAGAAGTGGAATTTTCAAGTGATAACTTCAAGCCCACATTATGCGCAGAGTAATGGTTTATCAGAACAAGGAGTTGGTATAGCAAAAGATATGTTGAAAAAAAGTAATTATACTGGTACGGATATTAATTTTTAATTGCTAGCATACAGGAATACTCCTATAACTGGACTACAATATAGTCTCGCTCAACTGCTTCAGAGCAGAAAGCTTAGAAGTACATTGTTTGTAGATAAAGATAAATTTAAACCTAAAGTAGTAAAGTGTCATGATACAATTTTGAAAAATAAAGAAAAGCAAAAGTATTGGTATGATAGGTCAGCAAGGAAAGTATTTGAAAATTTCAGTGAAGGACTGTTAGTATATTATGTACAAGACATATTTAATAAAAAAATAGAGTGAAGATAAAATTCTCAAAAGACTACCAGGGCCTAGAAGTTATTTAGTTAAGCTTCAAGGAGACAATAAATTGAGGAGAAATGTGCAATTGCTAAAAAAGCAGAGTAAATAAAGACTATGAGGAAAACACTGAAACCGATATTGAGAATAATGTAACTGAAGATGAAAACATTCAAAATAATGTGGTGAGCAATAATACTGAGACTAAAACAAAAAGAGGTAGAGTAATTAAAAAACCAAAAAGATTTTTATAATATAATAACTTTGTTCATTTATTATTATTTTAATATTTTGTTCTATTTAAAAAACTGTCTCATGTTATAATATAATAATTTTGTTTATTTACAATTAATTTATTATTTTGTTCTATTTAAGAAATTGTGTTATAATACAATAAAATAATTTTGTTTTGTATACTGTTAACTGTTAAGAAGTCAATATCTTGTTATTTAAAAAAAAAAAAAAAACTGTTTCTTTTTATTTATTATTATATTATTACATGTAAAACTTATTAATTATAAATTAATCTCTATAAGGGGCAGTGTGATGCAGTGATAACACACAAGGCCGCCCGCAGGGGGGGGGCAGGGGGGGCCACGACCCCCCCCGCTCTTTAGGATAATTTGTTTAAATATAAAAAAAATAAAAAACAGAATTTATGATAAGTGTATTGTTTTTTCGCTGGCCCCCCCCGAGAAAAATTTCTGCGGGCGGCCTTGATAACACAAGTTGCCCACGACGCACATAGTCACCAGTTCGAACCCGGCTAGTGCAAAAAATATTCTACAGAATTTTCTGTAGTCTCTCTCCCCTCAGCTGTCGTTTTGGTTGCCTACTCTGCCCCACACCGGACCCACTCCACTGTGAGTGAAGTCCACACACGTGAATATTCTCTTCCCAAGAGAAGGGGTACAACAATTGCTACATACTGCACTCTACCCCTCCCAAGTGAAAAAAAAAACTTTGATAAAAACCTAGACGGTCGTTTCAAAAATAATAATTGAAAAAAAAAAGAATTATAACTATAATGGAGAAGTGATAATTACTTATCACTATTATTATTATTAATTCTGTTGTGTAGACAGTTATGTCATCTTACTGAGTATGTGCTCACTGATTATTATATTTTATACTTATATCATATATGTAATGACGCGGCCCCGCGAAACATCCATTTTAATTCAGACGGCATTTACGCGGAAAGCCGCTAATTATTACTTTCCTTACCAACCGCCAGATGATGACGGACGACACCGACGCGCGATAACCGCACGCGGACCGAACGAACCGCCGACACCGCGAACCGACCTAGGCTCTTTAGTCTTGTGATCCGCGCCTTTACGCACACACCACTTTTTTTTTCCCCTCCCGGTTCCCCGAAAAACACCACTGTGCTCACCGCCGACATCACGTTTTTTTTCACACGTTATTTCTGTTTTTGTCATTGTTTTTTTTTTTTGAAAACCACAATAAGACCGACCTCAACCCGACGCCTTAGTTTTTTTTTTATTTATTCATCTCACACCATCCTCAACATATACATCTCCAACGCTGTGACAGATCCAGGTGCGCGTCAAATTTGTCTCCCCTAGAAGGAATCACCGGTAAGTGAAACACTTTATTACTTATCCCTAACCACCACCATTAATTTTCCGACAACACACGACAAAAACATGGTTTGCAGGCTATAACAGAAAAGCCGGCGTTACGTAACACATTACATAATCATACAGAACGTGACGCGGCCCCGCGTAATAGCCATTTGAATATTGAATTCAAAGGCATTTACGCGGAATACCGCTAATTACTTTTCTTACCAACCGCCAGATGACGACGGACGACACCGACGTGCGATAACCGCACGCGGACCAACCGAGCCGCCGACACCGCGAACCGGACCTAGACGAACTAGTCTTGTGACCCGCGCTTTTCAGCACACACCTAGTTCGGTATTGACTCTACCCCCTTTTTCTCTTTCTTTTCATCACCACCTTATTTTACAGGTTTTTTTTTTGTTGTTCGCCTGATTTTTTTTTCATTTCTTTTTTTGCGAATAAACATCTCCCGTTCACCAACAACCCGCTTTTTAGTGTTTAATTTTTTTTTCCTTTTCCTCACCACTCGGTCCTTACACTCGTGACGCAGTGCCTACACCAGGATCCGCGTCAAACGTAATTACGTAACGATAGCCGCGCCGCCTGATTAACGGACGCTCCGACTTCACCGCACGTGACACTGCAAACCACGGACAGGTAGGAACGCTAGAGCGCGACCCAGGTGCGCGTCAGTATATATTTACTATTTAGTGTGCTTTGTATTTTGTAATGTTGTATTGTAATATCGTGTACTTACTACTTATTAATTAAATATGTTTAATTGACTATTAACTTAAAATCAACTAAATGATGTTACGTTTTAATGATTAAAAACAAATAATAAAATAAAACAGTTAGGATACAAACGGATACAATATTGGAATTTGGAATAGCAATTGTGAGAATATGTCGGCGGACGTCGATAACGTGTGTTGTCGTTAAGGCCCACAAATATAGATATAGATTGCTAACTTTTTTTTTCTATATCTTAAATTGACAAGCTGGCCGGCGGACGCCGTTTTTCCGCCATTTTGATTGTGGGCTATGGGATGATATCAATTTTTATCGTTGTGACCGTTGTGTGATAATCACGATTTAAGATAATAATATCGTCTTAAATCGTGGTGATAATACGTATACTATACAGAGCCCACAACCAACATGGCTTTTTTTTGCGTCGGCTATTATCACCAGTTAGAAATCTAGTTTATTATCTATATCTGTGTTAAGGCCTTAAGGGAGGTCGTGGAAGAGAGAGGAAAGGGTAGAGCTGACGGGCTTGACGATTTTACGTGACGAGAGAACTAAGGGAACCTAGGGGCGGTCGCAGCCGACCGTCGCGGCAGACCTGTGCCGAACCGACTGGTAGCCGGTAGGAGGGTGATCGACGCCCATAGGCTGGGGCTATACGCGGCGAAATTCGCAGCAAATTTCGTTGTCGTCGAAAACCTAAATGTGTATATGTTCGCTGCGAATTAAATCGCCGCGATATTCGTTAGTGGGTGACGATTTTTTTCAAAACCGCACAATCCATGTTACCGCGTGACGGAATTCGTTGTGTATAGCCGGACAGAACGATATTCGCTGCGGAATATCGCCGTGTATAGCTCCAGCCTTACAGGCTTGCCGACCCGGAGGCGAAATATTGTGGCAGCATCATCGGTTAATAATCGCATATTCGCATCAGTAGTGATGAGCGGTAACAAATAATTTGTACTTTCGATTATTGTACGATTATTTAAATTTTGGTGGACATATTTTCTATTAATATTGAATTATCGAATTATTTAAATAATATCAAACTATTCGAATTGTATCGAATTATTTAAATAACATAAAATTATTCGAATAACCGTTAAGAACATTCGAATAACAGTATCGAATAAACTATCGAATTATTCGATAGTGCCCATCACTATGAATTAGTTTCAGACTGTTTTCAGAGTTCAGGATCGCTGGACGTTCCCGTCATACTTTTTAACGTTTATTTATTTCGTAGAAATGAGCACGTGCATTGAGTGTGGTAAAGTTTATGTCAACAAGTATAATCTATACGAACATTTAATTAAACACGATACAACATATTCGTGTTGTAGATGTGACGAGGTTTTCACGAAAAGAGGCGACATTATCAGACACATCAAGGAGAACCACAGTAAGTACATAGTCACATAAAATATTCACTACCTATAACTGCGGGTTGTTAATTGGATGTTTTTTTAAAATTCTGCCAGAGAATACTAATCTTCGTCATACTAATCAATTTCGTGTGACGTATATAGGCTGGGAAGTTGTGGACAAGGGAGTTGGACAGTAGCCGCAGTATAGGCGGGGTGTGGTGAGGGAGACGCAGTATTGATTGGGGATAGTGATTGGAGGGCTGTAGGGGGGGGATTATCCAGAACCGGCTATTTCATACTACTTATATAAGTAACTCATTAATCATGACGTCATTTTTATTGAATTATGATCAAAACTTAATACCTTTTAATAAAAGGAAAAACACACTAGCAATAGAAACAATATTTATTATAACATAATATTGTAGAATAATGAATAACGTAAAAGCGTTGACATGACAATAACATATTACTATATTAGTGCATTACACAACAGTAAATCAATATAAAAAGTAACATAAACAACAAAATATATAATCATACAGGAATTATGTCTAACTTGAACACTCCCCTTAAATTCCTGCATCAAACAATTAGGTACCTACCTAATAGATATAATAGAAAATAAACAACAATATTAAATGAGTAGTCCAATTTTTAACAAATTGTTCTTGAATTTACTTTGCTGGAAAGAATTTTGTTAACATATCAGCTTCTTGATCAGTGGTATAAATATATCTCACTTGTACTATACCTTCTTGAACCTTTTCTCGAATATAATGTTTTATATCAATAGGTATGTTTGGTATGTTTATGATATTCAGCGTTTGATGCTAGTTTTATGCAGCTTTGATTATCTTCATAAAGTTAAGTAGGTTCACTAACCTTTAGGTTCAAAAATGATATAAGACTCCTTATCCATAATACTTCACATATTGCATCACTGACAGCCATGTACTTGGATTCTGTTGATGAGATTGCAACTGTTTGTTGTTTTCTAGAACACCATGATATTGTACAGACATAAAACTTAATCATATATCCTGTAATAGATCTGTGATCATTGATGTCATCACCAACATATATATATATATGTAATAATATAATAAAACTTAAGGAATATTTATGTTTATTTTATAACAAAGTATGTAATTAAGACTTCCTTTGGTATAACATAGAACACATTTTAAATGTATTCAGTGTTGTTCAGTCGGCTGACATTGATACCTGCTAAAATAACTAACAGCATGGCATAGATCCAGTCTTGTTCCAAGCATAGCATACATTAAGCAACCAATTAACTGTTAGTATGGTTTGTCACACATCTCATTGTTTTTATCAAGAACTAGATTTAATTTGTGTTCTATAGAAGTTGATATTGGGTGGCTATCATCCATATTAAATTTTTTTAATAAAATTTTTAAATACTGTATTTGATCAATTTTTAATTTGTCATGATTTCTTTCAATGTGAATACCGAGAAAAAATTCAATTCACCACCATCAGTCATTACAAACTCTTCCATGAGATTGTTTTTAATTTTAATTTCTTCATCAGTATCTGACTGTGAATTAATGTACAAACAATAATCATAATCAGATCTTTGAAAACCTAGTTTGGTAATATATGTATGAAATCTTTCATTACAGCATTTACTTGCCTGTTTTAGTCCATATAGAGATTTATTAAGTTTACATACCATTTTTGTATCTTCATTATTTTTGAGCCCATCTGGTAATGCCATATAAATGTCTGCATCTAGATACCCATTAAAAATTGCAGTCTTAACATCCATTTGATGATCACATAGATAGTGATTTTTCATTTATATTTGTCAGTATAGCTCGGACGGTTGTAAGCTTTGCAACAGGAGCATATTATGTGACATTAAAATCAGAGTTTTTTTTAATCTTGAAGTTTTGAATGATTGTTCTTTGTTTATAGTTGTTTTCTCTATATCCTCAATTATATTATTTGGTTCTGGACATTTGATTTAATCAATAAGGTATGTATCTCAATACTTGTTTGTTTTGGTAATTTATTTTCATTAAATATTACATCTTTTGATACAATTATTTTGCTTTCTTCTTCATTCCAAAGTCTATAACCATTTATGTTGTAACCAACCATAATACATTTCTTGGTTTTTGAATCTTAACTTTTTTCTCTTTTCTTCAGGAATGTGAACAAAAACTTCATAACCAAAATTTTTTAATATTTAGAAAGATTTACTCTTTACTTGTCCACAATTCAGCTGGAGTTTTGTTACATTGTAATGAACGACAAAGATTTCTGTTTGTTATATAGGTAGATGATAAAAGTGCCTCACCCCATACATTTTTATTAACACCAGAATATAGTATAATGCAACGAGCTTTTTCTAACAAGGTTCTGTTCATACGTTCAGCTACTCCATTTAGTTGTGATGTATACACTGTGGTATATTGAATTTGTATACCTTTAGTAATACAAAATTCTTTAAAAATTTTAGAAGTATACTCACCACCATAATCACATCTTATATGTGATATTTTATAATTATGTTTTGACGTTACATAAGCTTTATATTGCATAACATATGCTAAAACCTCATTTTTGTTTGATAAAACATATACCATTGTAAAATAAGTGTGGTCATCGATTAATGTTAAAATATATCGTTTATCATCCCATTTTGCCGGTGATATTGGACCACAAACATCTGTATGTATAAGTTCCAAAGGACGGCTTGAATGTTGAAGTAATCTTTCTTTGAATGGACATCTTGTTTGTTTACCTCCTACACATGATTCACATATAACACTAAGTTCATCTATATCGTTAGTATAAATGTCAATTCCATCAACCATTTTTTCTTTGATTAACCTAGACAGGTTTTATTTACATATATAACCAAGCCTTTGATGCCATAAGTTTGAATTTCCCTCAATGACTAAATTAGCTGAATCATTAGTATACATATTAAATTCAATCTGATACATTTTATCATTTTTTTCTCCCATGGCAACTAAATTATCATCCTATTGTATTAAAACCTTAGCATTATAAGATGTTATTTTCATTCCCTTTTCATCATTTTTCTTACAGTAAATAAATTATGCAACAAGTCTGGTACAAAAAGTACATTTTCAAAAATAACCTTTTTAAATACATTTTTAACATTAGAAAATACATGAATTGTACCTAAATATTTGGCATACAGATCAACCGTTAATTGTTACCAACAACAATAAGCGTCAAGTTACAATTCTTTGCCGACATGGTTACGACAGGCCTTCAAATAGTACAGGTAAACAAACTAAATTACACTACAATTATTTAGGGTGTAAAGTTAAAATTACCTGTTTTAAGCTTGCTAACTTTACTCGGGTCAAGATTATGGGTGTAAGTTTAGAACATAATCACGAAATAAGCTATACTGCGTTTGGAACGACAAGCTTGAAACTCACAGGTGAACAGAAAGACGTGTTGACAGAACTGCCAGACGCGTATTGTAAAGTCAGCCAAATCAGCCGCGTATTACAACGTAAATTTGACAAACAACTTTCATCTTAAAAAATTCGAAATTTGCTTCAAAAGTTAGTTCCTAAATCTTATGACGAATCGGAACTGCAGATGTTTCTAGAAGGAATTGAGGAAGTGAGAGGTGACGAAGTTATTAAACTAGATGTTGATGGAAATGTTTCAGTGCTCTGTATTAGTTGGCATGTTATGAAAAAATCTTTTCAAGTCTTATACTCAACTGTCGTTCAAATTAACACATCGTTTGATTTTGACATGTCCAAGTATAAATTGTGTGGCTTTTAGTTTGTGAACGGAGTGATGAATGTATTGATTTTACAATGATGTATATTTTTTTTTTTTTTTGTGTCTGTACAGCATATCTAGTCGAAATAATGCTTCAATTTCAAACTTCGGGGGTGGTTTCCGAAGGAAAAATGAATATCCTTGGTGCATTATAGAGGTAAAAAATAAATATTTTCCAACAATTTTCAAAAAAATCGAAAAAAAAAAACCAAAAAAAATCACGGAAAAACGGGAATTCTTACGCAAAACCAGTTTTCAACCGAATCGATTTTTTTATATGGTTGTAATTCAAAAACTGATCTCTGTAAATACTTGAAATTTTCACCAAATGTTTATGTTAGTGTTATCTATATACAGTTAAATTTACAAAAATTTTTGACTTTTTTTGAGTTATTTATAGACCACTGAAATTTTCGATTTTTATGCAAATTTTTTTTTGAAGTGTCGGTAAAAAAATTTTGGATGACCAAAACAACTTGAAAATTTAATACAATGTTCCTTATGAGTTGTTCTTATTGTAGCTAAAAAAAAATTAAAAATCGTTAGTCACGATTTTTTTTATAAACGTTTATAGTTCAAATTTTTACGAAATCTGTCGAAATCGCGAAAATTTGCAAGTAATTTTGAAGTTGAAAAATCATAAAATGTTTTGTGTTTATAACTAAGGATTAAAAATATAACACTAAGTTTTCCATAGGTTTTTCTTCAGATAGCTATAGAGAAAACTCGAAGCATCATTATAGGAAAAATTTTAAGTGCGTTTGAATTTTAAATTTTTACGAAATCGCGTAACGATAACGATTTATCCTCAAACGATTTTAAATATTTGTTATTATTCAAAAAGTATAAGTCGTAGATACTTGAAAACTTTACCAGTTATTTAGATTGGCATTTTCTTTACATTATTTAATTTTCAATTTTTCTGAAAAAAATTTTTTGAAGTGTCGATAAAATTTTTTTGGCCCAATCAAAATACTTGAAAATTTTGTACAAAGTCCCTCTATGTTATTCTTATAGTGATTAAAAAATTATAAGAATACATAGGCACAATTTTTTTTTATTAGCATTTGAAGTTCAAATTTCGTCAAAAATTCGTCAAAATCACGACTATTTGCAAATTATTTTGTAGTTCAAAATTCATAAAATTGTTTGTATTTATATCTAACGTTAAATATTCTAGACTGACAAATCATCTCCGTTCAGAATCGTTTTTCGTATACAATGATACCTATCATTGCATTCAAATTTAACCTACCCTAGTCCGAGGTCCACCCCACTCCCTAATGCGTACAGCAGAGCGGTATCCACTTGCCGACTTTTTTTATATTTTGTTATCTTAATCCTACTACCAATAAAAGCGAAATGTGTATGCTTGCGTTTTATCTGAAGAGACCAGCAGTAATCTCCGCATAGTTTTTTCAGTTTTTAAAACGATATGTACCCAATATTTTCATAGTTGATAAAAATTTTAATGAAATTTCCATTTTGAAAGAAGTGTTTGAAAACGCAAAAATTTTACCATGTACGTTTCATGTAATAAATTACGTTAAAAATCTTGTAGCAACAGCGCCCGTAGTGGTCGAGATTAAAAATGACATGAGTAAATTCAAGAATATTATGTTGTATGCTTGGAGTGAAGAGCTCTACAATGAAAATAAAATTATTTTTCTCACTTAAGTTAATGATATTCAGGTTTGAGTCAACATGAAGTACGTTTTACTTAAAGACCAATTCAAAAATAATTGGGACAGTTGCAAAATCATGTGGGTTAAATGTTTTAAGAAGAACCTCCCAACGTTAGGAGACTATATACAAATAACAGAATTGAAAGATCTTTTTGGACATTGAAACAGAGTCTTCACACAAGGTTCTCTTCTCTTCCTGAAATTTCTCAAAGTATCGTTTATCTTGTAACGTTCTGCTCAGAAAGACTTACTGAGTTCCCTTCTACAGCTAATCTCAAATCGCTGAAAATACACGACAAAGACACTGGCATCTGTAAATTGAATGCTGAAGCATCACTTGCCTTGAATGACCACGGGTGTGTACTTTTTCATAAAAGCTTGAAAGCTTTACAAGTCTAGAGAGAATTAATGAAGTTGGAATGTGAAGGTGTACGGGAACGATATGAAGAGGATGAAGTTGTTTATAAATGTTCGACTACAGAATGTACCTGCACGTTCTATGCTAACAACCAGTCTCTATGCCGCCATATATTACTAATAAGAGAACAAAAATGTGGGTTACTCTCAGCCATTTTCGAATTGTCTCTGTTTCATAGTCGTTATCATCAACAAAGAAATGTGGAGCTCAATTCTACCGCTATGCATAAATTAGACGAAACAGAAGATCAAGTACAACTAGATGAGATAGAAGATCGAATACGTCTAGATGAAGTAGAAGTTTCAGTATTAAGTAACCGTCAAAAATACAACATGATGTCGCCTGTCACTCTCAGCATCGCTAGCTTGTCTGCTTGCCACGGAACAGACCAGTTTCAAACTTATCTTAAGGGTATAAAAGAAGTTGAACGTTTCATACGATCTGGTTCTGCCATTGAAAATTGTTCGTTACTTGCTGCGAGCACTTGTGCATCTATTCAAACTAAACCGAATTCAACACAAATAATCGAATCCGAACTTCCAGTACCACAACCATTAAACGATGAGAACAATAGCGAGGGAACATCAACTACCCTTGAAGACAAAAGCATGCCTGCTGATCTAACAGGACGATTTCAACTGAAATTTAAGGATAAAGTGAAAGTCAGGGGTAGACCCAAACGTGCATTAAAACAACTTTGCTCCTTCAATAAAATAAGTGTTGACAGAGCCACTCAAAATCAACATAGCAGTGAGCTACCCTCAAAAAAAACGAAAAAAAATTGAATAATTTTCATGTCTGAACGATACTGACAAAGTTGAGGATATTAACTGCCTTTATTTTTTTAATTTTACATTTTATTTTCAATACAAATACACGGTACCTGCATATAACGTTTTATACGCAGGTACTGAGGTACCGTACCTGCATATAAACACATCCTTTTTTTATAAAATAAGTCGCGATTATATTTGACTACCTAGTACTATATTGTATATTATATTAGTAATAATAATCTAGCTAGCATCGTTGGCATTATAATATTATTATATTATTATAATTTATATTCACCGGCACCCGAAAAACCGCGCCGTCGTCGCCACCGTCACCATAGCGATGAGAGTAGTGGAGATGGATAAGCGGCGAATCGGGCGAAATAACATAATTCGTTGCGTACGCCAAATCGGTCTTAAAAGTACTTGAAATTTTTTGGTTAGGTATAACTTATAAACTATTTAACCAATTCATTAAATCCTCTGTTCCTATCTGCACAATATTTCTGATCGATTGATACCTTATATGACTTTATTTTATGTTCAGTCGTTTGAACTGTAGGACTGGACAATGGATTAACATAAATTAAAACGGGGTTTCAAAGGTAAAACTCTTGCGCCTATTATTATGCGTTCGTGGCTCATCCTACACTTTTTTTTTACTTAGCTTCGCGCTGGATTACTGAATCCTTCAGAATCCTTCAATAGCTAAATATATGATATGGCAACGTTGTACTTACATTAGTTGTCAGTCATATTTGTTTTTTAGTTCAGCAGTAAGTTTTTTGTAAATTTTAAGTATTCCAATCGTTCGGTCGGCCTAAAAGGTACAACGCTCTCAATCGTTTGATGACTTTAATAAAAGTTAATAACGCCGCAGTGACCCGATCAGTTATTGGTCAGTCACCTCAAACCGTTTAATTATATCGCGGTTACAGTGAAACTATTCATAATCGAAATCGTATCGTACCTACGCGAGTATCTATTGAAAACCCTTATTAATTTATAAAATAAAATATTGTTTTTTTTTTAACTAAATTAATATACATAAATATATCGTAATATTAAATATGTTGTCTGTACATCACTATTACTACTTGTTTCATATTTCACGATATTAGATTTGTAAGTTATTATTTTTCGACAAATTTACATAATTTATCCAATATTATTATATAAGAGGATTATTAATTATACATACGCATACACACGTAATAATATTGGTCTACTGCGTAATCTTTGTAAATAAATATAATTGTTTATGCGCACGTATACGGTCCTACTATGTGTATTCGAAGCAATTACCCTTTAGGCGTTAATTTTATTAATTATAGATTAATAGTCTCCACTCTCTAAAGTCACACATTTTTCACTGATCAGTCGTTGCTCATAAGTCATTGTTAAACGACACGCTGCACTGTCTACTAATTTTTTGCAACAAATTTCAACGCCAATAACATGAGTTCTCGTCGTCAATGATCAATCCAAAAGTAAAAACAAGAGCGACTTTTTTTAGTTTATTTTCTCTACAAATCATGTCTTATTACAACTTATAGCACCCTTAAAATGACTATACTAGTTGCATCCCGCGCTTATAATGTCGTCGGAAATTACGACCGGTGTTTTTTTAAATATACCATAGGCGCCCACAGAAATTTTTTTAGGAGGGGGCAATGTTAGGATTTGTTATATAATAAATAGTAATTTATCTGTAAACATTCAATTTAAAACATATTTTTGAAAAGCCAGGGGGTGGGGCAAATGCCCCAGCTTGCCCCCCCCCCTTGCGGGCGCTTATGAAATATACATACTAATTAAAAATATAACATAGGTAATATCCGAGGTAATATCATAGTATACAAATTAATATTATTTATTACGGGACTTCATTTTTCAACAGACTGTTCGTAGTGTAGGATATAGATATTATAAAAAAAATTATCCATTGTAGATAGGTTAAAAATTTGATTTTGAAGTTTTCATTTTAAATTGTTGTCATATTAAACGAATAAATTATAATGTGTAATATATTACAAAATATTAAAATATTATAGATAATAATTAATTTTATGAGTAAATAAACTATTACAATTCCATATGCTTAACTTTGAACACACCTTCATGCTATATTGATCTAAGACCATCCATCATCACAGTTGAAAGTCTTGAATAAAAACCATAATATAATATTCATTATCCGCGGTATACTAAGGATTGATTATTTTTATTGTAATATGCTGCAGGACTTATCATAATCAGTGGCGTATTTAAGGTTTTTCCGCCTATAGACACTTCCCAATTCGCTGCCTCCTCCCCATCCTTTCTAAAAATTACTTATAAAACATATTTAAATACACAATTTGTTATATTATAATTTTATAACCTAACCTAATAAAAGAAACATTTCTAATGAACATTAAATTAGTAACACGTAATATCTTTTTTTGCAATTTACAAACTAATTATATTTAAAACTTTTAAAATTTTTTTTTTTCAACCTAACCAGCTAACCTACTGGTTTGTACTGTGTTTCGTATGTGTATAATATAGTAGGTTCATGTAGATAGCTACTTAATTTTGAGTGAACGAAAAATTAGTTAAATTTGATTTCATCAAATGAAAAATACTTTTTGTAATTTTGTAAATAAAAATCGTTAAAATTTGCCGCCCTCCAATAATGTCGCCGCTCTAGACCCGGGCCTATAGGGCCTGTGCCGAAATACGCCACTGATCATAATTAGAAACGATATTACACTCCATTATAGTTTAATTCAGTAGGTATTACCGAAAATAAGTGATATCGTGGTGCAACTCATTAGAAAGATGCAAAGGTGTAGTAATAATAGTATAACTACTGCAGTACCTATACTTAGTAGTATGGGAGGGCAAGTATTGAATAACTAAAGAGTGTTTAAGCTGTTTTTTTGAGACTCATATTTTTTTGGAGAAGGGGTTGTAATAGATACTTTTTAGTATTTTTAAATGGTTAGTGAAAAATAGTTTATAGGAACTACTTTTAATCAAATGTGAATATTATTAGATTGGTATATTAAAAAAAAAAAAATGCATATACACCCATAATATAATATAGGTACATAATTATAATGCTTATATTAGGATAAAATATAACGTACAGCACTCATGATACATGTGCATTTTTGCATCTTTCGAGCATACAGAATCACACATTCATACGAACATATATACATACGTCATACATACATTTACACTTACAAATAGGTCACAGAACAATGTAAGTGATTTATTAAAAATATGTTTCATAACACTGCGACTACATTTAATTGTATTTTATAATTTATTACTGTATATAAATGCGAAATCGAATACACATATTTTGTATATTATAAAAATTAAGATCATATATTGAAATTCTTCAAAATAGTAGTAAGTTAGTGTCAATTACGTTTTGACAAATAAAAACACATTTAGAAAACTATCGATAACACCGTGCCACATATATATTGCATAAATCGCTTGTAGGAAATAATCTTAAGTTATTCATACAGATTTATCAAAGTTTTTGAATGTAAAAATGTAATTATGACAGGTTAGGTACATATTGAATACTGAATAGTTCATCCAGCACCCTGAATATTTAATACTATTACTTACTATTTAGTACTTGTAAATATTGAATTAATGAATTTTTGATTTTTGACTATATTATAAAAGTTGTTTATGAAATTGTAATCTACGAAAAAGACTATTCTATAATATTATTATTATTTATTACAAACATACTTCTATAACATCTTAATAATCGGTTAATGATATATCTAATCATCAAATCATAGTTTATTCATGTATATAATGTAGTATTTTTAGTTTATGATTAATACAATGTAATGTGATAATCGAGAAGTCAAGTACATTGTACAATGTACATACTTTAAAGTACAATAATTATGGTTATTAAAAATGTATATATATTATATATAACACGGATAAGAAAATAATAATTATAAATATTTACACACAAATTTTAAATGTTTAGAAACTTTAATATCTTAGCTTTATGAAATATTAAGTAACTACGCTTGCACTTCCGCGTAGAATAAACATCACAATTAAATCTGTAGTTTATCAAATCAAACGATATGGTCACTGGCAGCTACCAATATTACTCTAGACTTCTAGAGTATTAAACATTGTACTGTTACAATTTTATTTGGCTTGTATTATAAACAAATATGAACTTATTGTACCTATGTGTAATGATACATGTGACCTGTATTTATTATGATTTATATTATTCTGAATAAATTCGTGGTATGTGCAAATAAATCACGTGTGTAATTTGTATCGATATCCATTGTTACAAATGCTGTTACTGTTTAATATTGTACCTATATATATATTTAATATATAGTTAATATTTTTCAGGGAATATATTATTATAGAATAGTTTTTGGTTAGTAATAAGTTATTACCTACTAATAAAAAATAATATGTAATACTGTACACATCCCAAAACAATGATGGTTAAAATTCAAAAGAATTCAGAAATAGTTAAATTCACGAGAAGTTATATTCATACGTGCATGCAATATGTATATTGTACAGTACGTACTACGTAAATTCAAACATGCTTTTAGGGATATCGTTCCTCACATGGAGCATATATTATATAATTTTAGCATTGTAACACGTAACACTCGTAAGAAAATACTGTCATACTGATCCATTAACAATTATAGGTATATCGTATTGTAAAAATTGTAATCACTCTAAATCCAAAAAAATCTTGAATATCAAGTTTATACAAGAGTAAATTTAACTACCTACATAATATTATCCATAGTTAAGGAAATTAACCGAACTATTTCAAACAAATAATTTACAATTGACTCGGCCACAGGCTTTTTTAATCTCCATCACGGGAGTCCTAATTGAACGTTAGACATAGGTGACATAAATCGTCTTTATAATTATACCTATAGGTTTTATATATTCAGTATATATTTATAACAATTCTATGTATAATATAAGTATTGTAATACATTTTCAGCCATAAAAACAAAATAATAATATAAATGTACTGTCTTAAATTTTAATAGCCAATGTCGCGATCGCCGGCGACCCGACGGTGGTTTACCGCGTTTTGAGGTAATATAGTATAACTTATTATGTATAGATTAAATAGATCCGTTACTTAATAATGGGTGATAGCGACAATAATATTAATAATTATACATATAAATATATGAGATTATGTAATGCGATTGACAATCTCTAATCAAATTATGTGCTTTTGAATGTATTTATACATTATATAGTACGTCCCCTTTGTCTCCCTATCAAAAGAGTAATTTATTATATACCTTTAGAATCCTTCATTCCAATGACGCAGAAGCAGCAGAAGTACGAGCCACCGGCATTCGACTCGAAGTGCATGACGCTTACGCAGTGCGTGTTTTCCGAACAGAAAAAAGTGCTGTCGGTCAACGAAAACCTGACCCAATTGTTGATCAGCATCCAGACGGCTGTCAAGGCGGTCAGCTCGGCCGTGCAGAAAGCCGAATTGACGCACATGTAAGCATAATAACCATGTCTATTTCATTCGAGTGATGGTCATATTCATAATATATAATCGTCCAACGACCAGTAAATTACAATACTTGAAGTTTAAATGTTAATTGAAACAACATTTGTTAATCTTGTGTTAATCGACTTGACAAACATTTGTTGACGTTTACAATACACCTCTAATTCACAACTGATATCGCGTGTAGGTACGACATGGACGGGTCCACTAACGTGCAGGGCGAAGACGTCAAAAAGTTGGACGTGCTGAGCAACGAACTGTTCATTAACACATTGACGTCGTCCTTTAAAGTGCACATGATGGTCAGCAAAAAAAACGATACTATGATTGAGGTATGTTACACGTTCTTATACCGTGTTAATTATGTTTTTATGATTATAACACTTTTACACTACAGCCAACGGTGTTATCGTCGTGTTTTCTCTGTATATTTATTCGATTAACTGCGAGGGTGTATCTCGTATAGTATTTGTAATTTGTATAGTTAATAAGGTGTTTATCCTTTGCTCCACAATTCATACACTCGTTGTTTATTTATTAAAATTACATTTAACATGCACCAGCAGTGGACAATAAAGGATGCACATTTTGATACAAAACATTCGATTTTTTAATACTGTCTATTTTTGTTTTTAGATTGAAACTGGAAAACGTGGTAGATACATTGTGTGTTTCGATCCTCTGGACGGATCATCCAACATCGATTGCCTTATGCCCCTTGGTTCAATATTTGGAATATTTAGGTACTTACAGAACAATAATATTTCATTATATTCATAATTTATTATACTCGTGTATAACATATTAACATACTCTAGGTCGTCCATATTATGCTGATAAAAGTATATAATATTCATAATGAATTTCAACAATTAATGTAGTTTATATTTATTTTTATTTTTTTGTATATCTGTTTAGACAACATCAATGTAAAGAGACGTTTTGACTAAATAAGCTCCCTAAAGACTAATACTCTATGGAAGGGGATTACATCTTTAGTTAATCATAAATAAATCCTAAATTTATGCCTTAATAAAATCTATCATAATACATACTAATTATTCATAATCATAAAAACAAAAATATTATATTGTTGATCTTTATGGACTTAATGTGGTATAGAAAAATTAAGACAAAAGAATAAAACACTGTCATTACTCATTTTACTACAGTTGTAGGTATTAATAATAACCTAACCTACAGTAAATAAATAATCATATTTTATAATAAATGTGTGTTGGTGAAAAAAATACTTTAAATTATTTAATAATTTTAATTTAAGCAAGTTCCTCCTAACCTTACCTTTTTCAATGTATAACTAATAGTATAATGAGTAAAGAAATTGACTTGCCATCATCATTTATTACAATAATATGACAAAAAAAAAAAAAATCAACATAATTAATATTACATCTATTTCACAGGAAAATTCACATAACCGACGAGACAAATGCTTTACAAAGTGGCAGGCACTTAGTGGCTGCTGGATATGCGCTTTATGGTAGTGCTACGATGATGGTATTAACATTGGGCAAAGGGAGAGGAGTCCATGGGTTTAAGTTGGATCCAGTAAGTTTTCGAGATAATAATATATAAAATAAATTTTGATATCATTATTAGAGTGATTCTATTTAAACACTGATCTCATTATAACAGTCGATTGGTGAGTTTATGTTGACTGAAAGAAACATCAAAATACCCAGCAAGGGAAATATCTACAGCATCAATGAAGGGTACTCACATTTGTGGGACAGATATGTAAGAGAATATATGAGGAGGATAAAAAATCCAAAGGTAATTTTGTGCTGTTATGTTTTTATGCTTTATAAATAATAACAAACATGGTTCTTTCCATTTTTTCAGGATGGTGAACCGTACAGTGCCAGGTATGTTGGCTCAATGGTTGCAGATGTACACCGCACATTGAAGTATGGAGGTATATTCATGTACCCAGCCACAAAACATTTACCAAAAGGCAAGGTATGATTTAATAAAACTATAATAATGTTAATAATTTATTATTATGAGTCGGTTAATGAATTTAATTAATTTTATATTATTATACTAGTTACGGTTATTATACGAAGGAAACCCAATGGCTTACATAATCGAGGAAGCAGGTGGAATGGCGAGCAATGGTAAGATACCCTTATTGGACATACAACCCATAGAAATTCATCAGAAAACCCCAGTATTTTTAGGCTCCAAAGATGACGTCAACGAATTGGTAAAAATATATGAATCATTTTAATGCATCTATTTTTTGTAAAAACTTATACTGTAATCAGTGTTGGAGAGTAACTTAAATTACTTTAACGCAATTACTTTTTAAGTAATTGAATTAAATTTTATTGTAAATAATTTATATGTAATTTGAGTTTTTTTTTTTTTTTTGGTTTTATACAATTTTAAAACTTGATGAAATTAATTTTTTTGAAGTATAATACTGCTTTACCTTCAAGTGCTTTCTTGTTGCCTTCAAGTTGCTGCAACTTTCAACGTTTGTTTTGTATAGCAGGTGATATATGCACTAAAAAGCGTTCGAAAATAAGTGATTGTAATTTTTAAAATGCTCTTTTATTTAAAATTAATTTAAAAAATAAAGATTAATATTTAATGTACCTATTGCAAAATGAGTATTTGTTAATAATTTCATATTGTTGATTGTCATTGTTTAGTATTTAGTTTATGTATTATCATATTGAACACATGGTTATTATTTTATTAAGCTCTAGTGATGTTTTTGAAAAAAGTAACTTCTATTGTAATTAAGTTACTTTTTAAACTCAAAAGTAATGTAACTTGACCAGATAAAAAAAAAGTAACTTAAAAATAATTTAATTATTAACCTAACCTAACCTAACCTATGCTGAAAATAAAGTAAATGGGAATTCAATCAAAACAAATAAAACACATTTGTATATTGAATTTATAAATATAATATACATATTAAAAATATCTAAAAAACTTTTTGGAAATAATAATAATAAAAAAAAAAAACAATAATTACAAATTGAAAATAATTAGTGAATAGATGAAGGTTGAAAAATTAAAGTAATGGTTAGTAATGACTTAAATTTGAATTTAACAAACATATATTTTGAACAGTATTTTATACTATAACTACTTTTCACCATTTTTGACAAATATTAAATGTCTTAAGAGATTTTGAATTAAACTAAATTTTTATTTTATAGTATATTATTTGTATTTTATCATTTCTGGTGTTTTCATTTTTCTTGCATAGTATAATGAGCGATTTAATTTTTCATAATAATACTTTCAAACTTCTTGCGATATAGGCAGTTGTTTGCTGTGACTCGCGTGAAGAAGATAATTAGGTGACCAATAAATAATAATAAATTAATTACGAGGTTTTAGTATGTACATAATAATGCGACACTGTCACAAGGTGTTACGAATGTAATAATATAATAGCACGGGGCTCCAAAATAATAATAATAATAGCATAAAGAAATAATTACAATAATAATATAATATAATAATATGAATATTACAATAAACTATACCTAATATAAATAAACAATTTACCAGGTGCAATGGTATACAATATGTAAACAAAAATAGACCCGATTCCGGTAGCGGGTCGATCCTAGTCGGCACTGTTCACGGGCGTGATAAAATATTAGGACCGGCTTGACGATGTAGCAAATATATAGGCTCTCTAGTATCTTGTGTGTATGAAAAAATACGGCCGCGACGGTTCTCGTGTGTATTTATAACGACCAAAAAATGGTATGTCGCACCCTGGCCGACAGATGGACTCAAAGTGATCACACGTGGTGTAAGTATTAATATTTTACACAAGTATATGTATATTGTATATATTATATAATATTTCGCGGTCGAGTCGTACACAATAATATTAAATAGAATAATTTTAAATGAAATTCGTCCGGACACGAACTTGCGTATAGTACAGAGAAAAGGACACGACGTGGTTTTTTACTGTCGCCGGACAACACGCACACGCGTAAAAGGTGTCGCGGCAACCACTTACAGCTCGACCGGTTTTTGAAAATGTGTCTCAGAGCTGTCGAGAAGGCGCGACAAAGTTGACGCGTCGACCGGGACGGCGGCGGCAATCGCAGCTTGACCACGGAAAAAAACGGTCAACCGTGTATTGACCGCCGGACTGTCGCTCGCGCCGCGATGACCTTTGGTCCGACGGAAACGCGCCAAGAGGGTCGATTGTTCGAACACGTCTTGTTTGATTGAGTGTTAACTAACTACATAGTTTTAAATTGAAACAAGCACATTTTCCAATGCAGACAAATCAATAGAAATGTCAAATGGTCGACAATACATTTTTCGAAACTTCCCGATTAGATCATAATAAATAAGAATCTACATAATTGTTCACAAAATATGCCAGCTGCAATACTTGATAATGGTCGGTTCTATTTAAAATAAATAGATTTCATTTTACGGTAAGAGTATACATGTTTACAACCTTACAGGACACAGGTATGTTTTACAATAAATATATAGGTATAGGTATTTGTAAGAAACGTAATTTAAAAAAGATCATTTTTAATAGCTAGTAATCTAATGGAAAAACGTAAATGGTCATTTTGTATATTATTTTCAATTGTCAGAGAAAGGTGTTTCGTTTGAATTTTAAAAATAAGATAAATTTTTACTATCGAATAAATTTACAATATATTTGTAGAAACAAAAATGTTGAAAACCTAATTTTCAATACAAATGTAATGAAATAACCTAGTGACATTGAATAACTTGTATTCGACAAGAGAAGGACTTCGAAGGAGTAAGGATGAATTTCATAATAGGTGTGAATATTCACTAGAATAGCTTATTTATAGTCGCAAAACAAAAATTATAAATAAATAAATTTTAACAAGCGAATAAATTAAATTTTATTATCGACGTTTGCTGCTAATACCTTTTGATACCTTTATAATAAATTTTTAATTTTACATCATTTTCTGGAGACATAGATTTATAGTATATTTCAAAATTAAACTTAAATGTTTACAAATGTGGTTGTGGATGTTTTGGTGCACAATATTCATAGGAAAATTTGAATTAAAACTTAATAGAAATATAATAGAATACTCTAATATTATTGCCACTTTGTACAATGTTTACACATTAAAAGAAGGACATCGTTTGATTTTCTAAAATATGTGACTCAATGTTCAAAAAAAATGTCTTACTTTTTAATTGTAGGTAATTTGAGGTCAGTGTATAGCGTTTGGTTCGAAACGTAAAAAGGGGGTTTTGTGATTAGACCTAATGTTTTGTTTTGGAGTACCTACTTAGATTTTTTTTTTTTAAACAGTGTAAAATCAAATAATTCATTTTTCCACAACATATTATGCTATGTATAATTTTGTTATATATTATTTTAATATGTTATGAACATAATACATTTTTCACTAAATTATCGTTTTCTCTTACAGTATACCTGTAAAGGTAATGCAAATAAAATTTAGTTTGATCAGTTTTTTTCTCTCTCTTGTTTATCTTACGTTGTTCAACCATCTGTTCTGTAACACTGTCATCTTAATCTATTGGAACTTGCCACCAAACGTAGTTGATTACTATAATTTATCCGTTATACTCGTTATGATTACAATACGCCTATAACATTCATAATAATAATATTATTCTACTACGTAATCTTTGTAAACAAGTATAATTGTGCGTGCGCGCGCATATGTTTCCGTGTGTGTGTTTGTTCGAAGTGATGACCTTCATAGCTTCTACAAATAGTCTCCACTCTCCACAGTGGCACAGTAACGTTAATCAGTTGTGTGTTTAATTTCAAGCCGGTACTACGCATCGTCTTCAGATTTTTTGCAACAAACTTCAACGTCAGTTACAACAGTTTTCTTCGTAAATCCAAAGGTAAGAACAAGACAAAGTTTTTTTATTAACTTTTTCCCTCTCTTTATACCACCGACCGGACCGACCACCGTTTAATTATCATTGTGGGAGTGACGCTGGAATGACTGGTGAAGTATTCATAAAAATAAAAATAAATGTTTTTGTGAAATTCGCTAGAAAAAAATATATTTAAATTACTATTCTGTGTGGGTAGATAGTAGACGATCATATCTTTTTCATCTTCGCATAGTCGAAACGAAATTATTTGTACTGTAGCTTCTAACGCTGTTTTCATATACGTCTCAAGTCTGGTCTACATAAAGCAAATTAATTATTCACTTTAATAAGAATAATAAGCTTAATAAAAAGTTCAAAAGACGGGTGATAAGGAAAATATTTAAATAAATGAGGTAGTTAGTGGAAAAAAACGTACAGCTGTTAGCAATAGTTTTAAAGCGTACGATAATGATTACACTTGGAATCGTGTCGTTTCTTTAAATTTATGGGTTTTTCTCTACCTAGACTTGAATACAATACACATTTATACATAAAATATATGTTTAAAAAACGACTATTGTTACTAGGTATCACAGTAGTAGTCTGTCTTGAAAGTAATAATAATGCATAATATATAGTCGATTATATTCCTATCTTTTTATGACACAATAATGAAGAAACGAGAAAAGAAAATTTAAGCCTTACCTAAGGAGTAAGGACTGATAAAAATGACAATCATTTTTTTTTTTTTTTTTATTTCTCCAGTCATCTTTATATACACTTTTCTCAATAATAAATAACTAAAAATTATTTTGTATATACCAATGAATATCAATGAATATTATTTTAAAATGTATATTAAAATTACATATTCCTATTTGTACGTTTCAACGTTTTATATGGAGTCGAATAGATGATAGTAATAAAAATAATATATTTACCAATTATAGCAAACACTTAAGTTTGGAAAACTATAATATATAATAGATCCAATGTATATAACGACGTTTTTTTTTATAGATTTACAGTTTGTACAAACTACAAACTGAACATTTTCCTCATTATATTTTACGAAACCTATAAATCATAATTAAATTAATTATTACAATTCTGCATGCTTTGACCGTGAATGCACACCCGCGTTACAGTGACCTAACACCTTCTATTACAGTCAAGTGTCGTTGGGTAATATTGTAATAACATAATATAATATTCACAATTAGTATAATATCGTTAATCGTTCTATTATTTTAATTATTGTAATATGCCGCTGAACTGAATTTAATTAATAATAAAACTTCAACTCTCCATTATGTTTTGTTTTAACCCCGTGTTTCCGAAAGTAAGCATTATTGTGCATCCCACTGGGGGCTTAAGGATGATCTAAAGGTGTAATAGTAGTAAAGCTATATAGTTAAAATTGGTCAGGGAATGCAATATTTATATGTGTAATTAACGGGTGTATCCTGTTTTCACTGTTGAGCAAATTTAAATTCCCGCAAGATATATAGCATATAAAAATCACTCATTGGTATAGCAACGTAACTTACAACACGAAAATAATACACTAGTACGCAAGTTTCTACAAAAAAAAAAAATTATAACGATACAAATGTCTTTCCTGTAACATTTATACTTAAGACTAATAACTCAGTAGTTGATCTGGTTAAAATTTGTTTGTTTTTTTGAGTTTTAAATGTTTTGTATTGTAAAAGATAAATATCAATGGAACATAAATACTATTTTTAAATCTACGAACTGTAAAAAATTATGTCAATCTTTATCGCAATAATTAAAAGTTCCATCCTTTTATCATACATTTATACTATCTCTATTTGTTTCAAAACTTCTATACTAGTTTATTAGGTAGGTAATACTAGGTAGGTAGATGAAAATATAACAATCTCATTTAAATCGTCATTTTCATTGCTATTAATGTTTACATCAATCAAACCCAAAATAATATGAATTTAAATATGTACTATAACTATAACACTTATAATTCGAGTGGAAACTTACTTTCAAATGCATTTTTGTTTATGCAGTAACTTACTTAAATGATTGGCGAAAGAAAAAATAGTTTGGAAGCATCTTTTAATCGAATTTGGATATTATTAAACGCATATACTTTCAATTCATACTGTATACTGTTTATAAATCCATATTTTTATATATTTTCTAATATAAGATCATATTTTGCAATTTTTTCTATATGTATACCTAAATGTTAGTTTTAAATGACTAATGAGTTTAAACAAAAAAAAAAAAAAAAAACATTAAAAATCACCTATAACATCATGGCAAGTATACTACACAATACGTTTGTAGGATTTAACGCTTTAGTTGTTTTACATGTATTTAATATTTTATTTATATTTTAGTATAATTTATTTTTTGCTTATACAATATGTTTAACGGTTTTTTGTGCTAAATCAAAAATGGTTTATAAAGTAACAGAAACATTATCAGGAGCTTTTTAACCGACAAAATTAACAAAGATGGAAATAAGAAAATATATTATTAATAATATTATTATATAACCTACTTATATACCTTATCTAATATCTTTCGAAATCTAAAACTTATAGGAATCAAAAATTATCTACAAATCCTATTAGTTATACACAAAATTCGTAAATCAGTTAATTAAAAAAAAAAAATAATAATTATATTTTCATTCCTTGTTATGGATTCAAATTCAAATTAAACTGGGACGATATAATATGATATACTTAATTGTAATTATTTTTGGAGGCTTGCTTTATGATAATATTGTTTACCAAAGTGGCTGGCTGAAGAAAAAAAGTTAGGTAAAGGTATTGTATCACTAATGTATCGTTTACACTATGATCTATTACTGTATGGTAGGTATTATTCTTAATATATACATATTATGCAGACTAGCAGACTATAATTCTCATAATAATGTATCACTACGAAGTAATATCGTTTCATTAAATTGTTGTTCAAGGTGTTTGAAATGCCATCGATAACCTATATATGTATATAGTTTACAGTCAAATGAAAATCTAATCAAGAGTTAAATGAACACATTCCGACAGAATTATTATCAGAAATTCGAGCTTGTAAACAATATATAGCAGTAAATAGTAATGATGTACACAACTTTGTTTATAATCTATATGTACATATTGTACGCAGAATGATTATTTTAATGACATTGATCGATCGTCAATAATAGCATTAAGTTTATTTTAATATTTTATAAAAGCTTTTAAATTATTGTTTATATATTCAAATATAACTATCAATAAAAATCATTACGCTTCTTAAGTATCTATAAAAAAAAAAAAAAAATAATAATCCGTCATTAAATTATTACATTATATAATATATTATATCATATACTTTAACTCAGCCTTATTTTTATTAATTGTTGATGAATTATCCTACACATTATTAGTAGAGATATTGACTGATTCACCCAGCTCCTTGAATACTTTAAACTTAATATGTGTTTGTGTGTGTGTGTGTGTCGTATATATTTAACATAAGTAATTTAGGCATATATACCTACTATGTATTATAGACCGAAGCGATCACAAATCATGTTGTACAGTAAATTATATAGCTCGTTATTGTACTATGCATTTTGAACCATAGTCCACCATACTATTATAATAGTTGTTTACAAAATTATTATCAAAAAAATAAAAAATGTCTACTGAGTATATTATCATTACAATTATCTATTATTAAAAATATTAAACTGACATCTTTTTATAGTATAGTAATTAAATCATGGTTTATATAAGTGTATAGTATATTAGTATTATTACTCCAATGCGATAAGTCACGCACATTATTCATATACATTATAGTATTCAAGAATTTATGTGTAAGTATATGGAAAAGAAAATAATTATTAAAAAATTTCTAAGAAGATAGTTATTTAGAATTAAAGTTTTAATCTTAGTCTAAGTAATGTAAAAATAAAATATGTAATAACAATCTGCTTCCACGTATACTCGTCACTATAGTCACTATCGAATCTGTAGCTTAAAAAATCATACAATGTGATCGTTGCTCGTTGATATAGTTACCAGTACCTAATTCTCTTGGATGTTATGCGTTGTGTCCTTATGTCATGGCTAGTATATAATATTCTAAATAAATTCACGATTTACTACTGACGCATATTGTGTATACAATATATTTTTTAATCATTTTTACAGAAAAGTTATTTTAGGGACTATATAATTTACTTAGCTTTTAATTAAATAATAATATAATATTCTATAGAAAACAGGCTCCAAAAGAATGACTGTTGGAATTCGAATAAATTCAGAAATTATTAATATACTGAAACTTATTTGTATAATATAATACATTTATTATTAATTTATACGTCATAATATGCAATATGTATATTACATACAATATACAATCACATACTTTTTTGGGATATTGTTCGTAAACTGTTTACCGAATTTCACTAAATATTATACGATTTTATAATACGAGGTAGGTTGGTATATGCATCTTATATAGGTATACCCTATACCTATATATTTATTAATAAATATTATATTTTATACAGACTATGCATTTAACGGGCTAAAAACTCCTGAACAATCTACTCTATAAATAGTATATTCAAGCAATTACTAAAAGTTGATAAGTTCGAAATAGTATAAAGGATATAAGATTTATATAGGATATACCACTCATCCTTACTAGGTACTAATTCTTCTCTCTTCACTTCGTACTACTCATATACATTATGTAACACGTAACCTAGATGTTTTATTTATTTATTTTTTTAGTTCGGATGATAGTTCCTTACTCGTAACTCCTTATATGTTTATAGTCTATACGTATACATATTTATTATTGAAACGCGTATCAGTGTATTTTACATTCAGTATACGTTCAAAAATTCTTAGTAAATAATAATATAGAAAGATTATTTTAACATGTATATGTCTTATGGCTGGGGGTCATCTGTTAATTTGTGCGACACCTAGAATGTTACAAGTTGAGACAGTGATTGTTTATAGCAACCGAAGTCATAATAAATTATTGAAGTGTTGAGAATGTAGTATAAAGCTAAAAAATAAAAAAACCATTGTCATATTATAAAATACTATAGATATAAGGATCAAACTGAATGTACCTACTTGAGAGAATTCAGATATATTTTCCCAATGTAGCTCTTATGATGGTTATATAAAATATAAGTGATGACTAGTGGCATCACATAGGTACGTATATATTTTTGAGATTATGCATGCATTTAGCTTTTTAGCTATTTCGTGAAGGTGACAATATTTTATTTTTGGTTTTTCATAGGCTTTTTCTTGTGTTTTTTTTTTTTTGATATACAGTTTCATTGTTTATCAATTTAAAATATTTAACACAAGTTTTTCATCGTCATCATGATTCAAAATGCTGTCGTAAGCTTTTTGATGTGAAACATCTTATGGCGTGGTACGGTAATGAGACCGACTGTGGCGTGACGATATATATATCTATATTTAGCCAAAATAAGGCACTGAACAGAATAAAATAAAACATTTTTCGGAGAAAATATCGATACAAAAATTCATTAACCAATCAATATTATACATACTTGAATTAATCTTATCTACTATTGTCTATTACCTACCCTTGTGTTTTAAAACCGTGTCTTTACTTTTTTATTTTTTGTTAAGAACTTAATACGTTACGTTTTATTTTTTGCACTTATTGGTATATAATATTTACTAAAGTATCGTCGCCTTCTTATAATTATTAATTAATTATTTACTGAATGTCTGCATGTGACATGTTTGTGCTTTGTATGAATATTTAATTAAGAAAAACAGTTTTGGGAATCCATGGGAATATACCTAATAACACATGCAATTAAGTTATTCAAAAACAATGAATGACAATTCTAACTACATATACTCATAAAAAGTTACTATAGGTCTATAGAGTTACACTCTACTTATTTTTTAATTCCAATATGAAAATTATAAGAAACCTGCTTGTATTACATTTTTAAGTTTTTTGACCAAGCATACATTTATTATTATTATTTTTAGAAAAATTCTTATCTTCGTTTTTTAAATCATTCCTGATTATTTTTAAAGGTATTGAGAATTATTGTTTACTCTGAAGTCTGAAATAAAAATACCATCAAATTCGTACACACACACATCAATAAATACATCATTATTGTAAAATCAATACATATATTCCTCGCTTCACTCAAAATGTAATATAGTTATATAATTACCAATATGGCTGTATTTAAGAACTGACTACATAATATAAGATGACATATTAACAAGTTATCATTAACATAAAATCTAGATTATTTTTGTTGGTTATAATTTATGACGTTCATCAATATTTTAATTATCAAAGATAATTATATAATTCCAAAATTAATTAAAATATTATAAAAAATAAAGGAAATAAACCGAACCGTTATTGAAAAATTAATTCACAATCGATTCTTATTTATTTTTCTTACCTTTGCTCTATCGCTCGAGTTCTAATTAAACGCTATTGACATCACGCATCGCGCTTTTTTTTTAATTTTTTCAGTATTAGTATGTAAAACCAGTACCTATATAAATATATATAAAAATTGTATAGGTGTCGAGATGATACATTGTCAGAATGTCAGCCGCAAAAAAATAAAAAATTATTTTTAAACAATAAATGTCGCGATCCACGGTGGGTCTACGGTGGTTTACCACGTTTTACGGTAATATACTATATTATATCGATTAAATAAATAAAATTAAATACCCAAGTATAAATATTAAATAAATCCGTTACGATTTATAACTATATACAATAACGATTAAACATAAATCGTACACGTAAATATACAATGTGCGGGTTAATGTAATGCGATCGACGATAGGTACCAAAATACCAATTAATAATTACGTGATTTCTAATGTTTTCTCAATATTATATAGATTATCTCGGCGTACGTCCGATACCTAAAGCACCGCGTTTGAAACCCGTCTACACGATGTCAGACCAGCAGCAGTACGAGCCACCGGCTTTCGACTCGAACTGCATGACGCTCACGCGGTACGTGTTGGCTCAACAGAAAAAAGTGCCGTCGGCCACAGGAGACCTGACCCAACTGTTGACCAGCATTCAGACGGCTGTCAAGGCGGTCAGCTCGGCCGTGCGAAGGGCCGGACTGACGCATCTGTAAGTATAATAATAATATCGGGTCTATTTCATTCGAGTGACGGTCATATTATTCATATAATCTATAATCGTCCAACGACCAGTAAACGACAATAATAATAATTGAAATTTAAATGTTAATTGAAACAACATTTGTTAATCGTGTGTTAATCGACTTGACAAACGTTTGTTGACGTTTACAATACACACGCCTAATTCACAACTGACATCGCGTGTGTGTATAGGTACGGCATGGACGGGTCCACTAACGTGCAGGGCGAAGACGTCAAAAAGTTGGACGTGCTGAGCAACGAACTGTTCATCAACATGTTGGCCTCGTCCTTTACGGTGCACATGATGGTCAGCGAAGAAAACGAGACTGTGATAGAGGTACGTTATACGTCCTTATACCGTGTTAAACGACGTTTTTACGATTACAACTCTTTTACACAACTGCAGCCGACGGTGTTATCGTCGTGTTTTCTCAGTATATTAATTATTCGTTCGATCTAACGAGGGTATGTATGCCTAAGATTTGTAGTGAGTCTTATAGAAAATATAAGACTCACTAGTAGTGATTTCGGCACGCGTAGAAGTTGCTTATGTTTTTTTTTTGCGTGTACACAATTCATTTTTCATCTATTACTTTTAACGGGTGTAATGTGTAGCAGGGTTGTTTTTATTGACGTTTAAAACTGTAAAATGCTACACAATAGCCTATTTTGATGGAAAGCATTCGATTCGCCAACAGAATATCTGATTAGGTAGCTTTTATTTTATTTTTTTCAGATTGAGACTGAAAAACGCGGTAAATACGTTGTGTGTTTTGACCCTCTGGACGGTTCGTCCAACATCGATTGCCTCGTGTCCATCGGTTCAATATTTGGAATATTCAAGTACCTATACTCACGATTTAATATCATTTTATTAATAACTACCCGCCTAATCATTGTACTCGTGCATAACATTATCCACGTGGGCACGGCCGTTTTCGACCAAAAACGTACCCTTTTCTATATAATGATCGGTCTTGGTGCATACTACACATAGATATACTTTTATGCGTGGTAGTTGCTATCAAATCGAAATCAAACTCGACGATCGCCTTTCAAATAATTGATGAAAAATATTATACTCGTGCATATAGATTTTAATTATTTTTCGATATGTATAACATAAAGTACCTACTATATATTAGACTTTTTTGAGATTGGTCGAAGGGTACGTTATTAAGTGAAGGGTAGATACGTTTTTGGTCGAAAAGGATCTTGTTCGAATTTACTATTATTAATTCCTATTTCTTGTCATCGAGTTTTTAATTCATTTGAGAAATGAATCAATACTTAATGAATACTAAATGTGCTTTAAAAAAGACAGTATGTAGAGTTATAACCATCAATTGTATGCTCTTTACTTCTCAGTATAAAAACAAACTGATGCATATAGGTATTATTATATAATGAAATAATTTATTCTTTACTGAAATATCGTATTCATAATCAATTGCATACTTAGATCTTTTTCAAGGGGAGGGGTTATTGATAATATTAAATCAAATACCTAAACAATAAACATAATGATTTAATTCACAGAAAAACCGACGAGAGCAACGAGACAAAAGTAGAAAATGCCTTTCAACCCGGTAGGAACATGGTAGCCGCCGGTTATGCTCTTTATGGCAGTGCAACAATGATGGTGTTGGCGCTGGGCAAAGGGAGCGGAGTCAATGGGTTTATGTTAGATCCGGTAAGTGTTCGAGATAATAATATATAACATAAATTTGAATATTGTTAATAGAGTGAGACTATTTAACCACGAATCTCATTATAACAGTCGATTGGTGAGTTTTTGTTGACTGATAGCAACATCAAAATACCCAGCAAGGGAAATATCTACAGCATCAATGAAGGGTACTCGCATTTGTGGGACAAGTCCGTAACAGAATATGTGAGGAGGAAAAAAGATCCGGGGGTAATTTTGTGCAGCCGTATTAAATTATAATTTACTTTATAAATTATAACAAATATATTTTAATGGTTCTTTCCCTTTTTTTAGTGTGGTAAACCGTACGGTGCCAGGTATGTTGGCTCGATGGTTGCAGATGTACACCGTACATTGAAGTATGGAGGTATATTCATGTACCCGGCCACAAAACAATCACCAAATGGCAAGGTATGATTTAATAAAACTACAATAATGTAAATAATTTATTATTACGAGTCGGCTAATGAATTTTACATTATTATACTAGTTACGGTTATTATACGAAGGAAACCCAATGGCTTACATAATCGAGGAAGCAGGTGGAATAGCGAGCAATGGTAAAATACCAATTTTGGACCTACAACCCACAGCACTGCATCAGAGAACCCCAGTATTTTTAGGCTCCAAAGATGACGTCAACGAATTGTTAGAAATATATCAATCATAATGCATATTATATTTTTTGTAAGAAATTTATTATACAAAAAAGATTGAACGTAAAATGTTGTAAATGTAATAGTAATAATAAAACTTTCTTTTTCTTTTTTTTAACTATTGCCAATTGTTTAATTATTTAAATATAATCGACACTGATATAGAGTACAAGTAATCAAATGAATAAATAATTTTAAGGTAACTTAAAATATAATATTATGTTGTAAGAACACAAATACTAGCACTTAAGAACGAAGAGCTAAGAATTGATGGAACACTTCAAGGATATGAATGTCAAGGTCTTGAGTGAAAAGTAATCCTTCTAAGGTACTGCTGTATTTCTGTACTTGTTCATGATGCTGAAAATAAAATAAAACAAAAAATTAATCAAAACAAATAATAAACATTTGTACATTGAGTTTATCAAAGTTAGTATAAACATCAATTACAAATTGATAAAAATTATTGAAAAAAAAAAGAGGATAGTGGAAAATTGTTGTAATGATTAGTAAGGGCTTAGATTTATATATAAAATAGATATTTAGAATAATATTCTATTCTAAATATTATTAACCATCTTTAACAAATGTTAAATATATTTTAAAATTAATAAATAAAATTAGCTAACACTGAACATCATTTAAAAAATTATGAAAAGTAATATTTTGTAGATGTATAATATCATAAAAATATGCCACATAATGTATTGGGTTTGCAACTTTATACTTATATTTTGATACAAAATTTTATTAAGGATGTAAAACTACAATATTATTATTAAGTGAACCCTGAATAATATATGAAATGTGAATTGTTATACTTACAGCTAAAAATACTTGTTGTAGTCTTCCAACAGTGTATTTATACCAATATGTATCAAATGGTCTATCATCTGTATCACATTTTACTAAATGCTCAGATAATATCATTATGAATCTCTGAAATAGCAAAATACATTAATAAGTATGATATAATTTTTACTTTGCCAAATAGCATACCTGAAAAACTATCAAAAATAAATTTTTTTGATCAGCTTGTGCCATTTCCAGTTTTTCTTCCATACGTTCGACCATCTCTTCGGTAACATTGTCATCTACATCCATTGGAACTTGACCACCAAATGTAGTTGTTGATTGTCGAGGTTTTGCCTCAGTTTTTTCAGTATCTCCATCACTGTCGTCTGAACTATTTGATGTTGCTGCTGTTGTTCGTAACTTTTCTCTAGCTTCATTCAATTCTCTGGTCAATCGATCTACATGTCTAGACATCTTATTAATGGTCAATGACAATATCTCCCAAATATACAACCTAAAAGATTGATAAGTATTAAAAATAAAGTTATTTTAAGTAATTGAAGAAAAATTAAAGTATAGGCAAGCGTATAAAAAGTTATTAACAAAATAAATATATATATTTTTTAAATAATTTCTTAAAATGAAAAATTGATCATTGTATACATTTTTTATTAATTAATTTAATTATTAAGACTTAATGGACTATAAATTTAATATTATACCCTCTTAGCATCAGAAAAACATGATAAAATACTAAGAATGCTTTACACCAACAATATTTAAGATCCACCCATTAACACTAGTAACCACTGTTCATAAAATTCACTATAAATAGATTACTTGGTAAATTCTGGTATCATTTCTTTTGAGAATATCCAATTTGCCACTGATGAACATTCAATAATTTGTGTCTTTAACATTTTGTCTATGAGTACAGTTAACATTTGCTGATCTGCACTCCATAAATCAAATGTACTTCTTAATATTTGCAACTGGCCATCATCGGTTTCTCCTAAGGCCTAAACAATTTTAGTTTAAAACTATTATTGTATTTGAGTAGACAACTTTTTAATTTTTAAATGTAAAAACTTTTCTGCTCAGAAATTGATTATTCAGTTACAGATCACATGAATATAATAATGCATACCTTAAATACACTTATGAACTTTGTGATTGCGGCAAAAGCATGTGAAAATGACTTGCTGGCTATATACAACAATGTTTGAACAAAAGCATCAATTTTTGTTGGATTTGAGATGCAAATGTCTGCTGGTTCCATGATTTCTCCATTTTCTGACATTAATGGTTCTTTTAATATTTCAAGTATATCTTCAGGAGTTGTTTTATTACGTATTTTAGTAAGCAATGTGTTGGATAAAAACTGACCAGGTAACACTAAAAGAATGAAATGAAATGAAATAACTAACTTCAAATGTTGTAATGATAAAAAATGAAATCATACAGGATTTTTCAATTGCATATTTAAACTTTGGTTCCGGTTTCTCTGGTAATAAAGGTTCAAAATCAGGTGGCACGATATCACGCATACGCTCATAAAATGATAATCTAAAAATAACCAATGCAATTTTCAATCATTAATAATTGTTATAATATTGGTACAAGAAATATCTACCTCATTGCTTTCTGAAGAACTTCGCGCACAAACTTTGGTTTTGGGTGTTCTGGATCTAATGCTAAACAATCTGCCCACTCTTGCCAAGACCAACTGAACTTGAAATTACTCAAATGATATGCAAACCATGATACAAACCTAAAAAATACATTTGTCAATTTTAAAGTGGTAAATAACAATTAGTACAAAGAGACATACCTATCAAATGCACAGACATGCATAGATTCTATACGGGAGTATAATATTTCTGTTGTTTGAGCCAGCACAAGTGGCATTGTGTTAGTTGATAATTTAGATAACTCAATGAAGACAGAGCCAAACATTACTTCTAAATACTTTGGTTTGGGCTGGTGGAACATCAAACTGAATATCACTTCAACAATACAATACTCTAGAGGAACTTTGTTTTTATGAACAAAGTTCATTAAATTAGTTGCACTAGAAATAAAAATAAATTAATTCATACATCAAAGTATTATATTCATTAAATAAGGCTATCTCCCAACATACAGCTTACTTACATTTTATATGAGAAAAAAAAATATAAATTAATTATCAGTAAAAATAAAATAAATAAATAAGAATTAATTTTATTTTAATTTATTAATAATGTAATATGTAAAAAAAATTGTATGCATTTTAAGAAAAAAAATGTTAGGGATTATCTATAAAATATAATTTCATATTTCTTAAAAACAAAACAAAAATATTATAATTGTAATAAGTCTTGTCACCAATAGTACATCTCTAATATATCTTCATTAATAACACATATTATATTAACAATTTTTAATCTAAGAGGCCTCTTTGAGACTCAACTGGTATAAAATACCAGTGCGAGTATTTTATCTATGGTAGGTAGTACACAAAACAGTAGGCCGTATATTGGGAAAATAAACAATAATAAATATAAATGTGTATAATGTATTTTTAAATATTACCATTCTTTTCTATTTTTGCATGACATATCAATTATTTGTTGTAGATGTTCTTCAACTAAAAACCGTTCAATGGAATGAGCGCCAGGCATAATGTGACCCTAAATGTGTATATTGATTTAAAATAAAATCTAAATTTATTTGTCATTCATTATTCACTCACATCAGTGACATCTGTATAATCAAACATTCGATACACAACCCATGGCATTGGATATACACAGGCATTATGATGGGGAGGTGGCACAATAGGTGGCAAATTATGCTGAAGAGCTTCACACAAAACATTGTCAAATGTCAGGTAAGGTCTTGGTATAATGGTCTCTGTCCAACTGTCATGTTTCAGTTTTTTAATCTGATTCCACAAACATTCCAAGTACTCTTCCTGAGGATGAGGTACATCTGTGGACCAAATCCGCAGCATATTAACATGCTTTTTTGGACGTTTATTCAAATATACCTCAATTGTTGTCAACAACATTTCAAGAGGCGCTTCTCTTTTCTCATATAATTCTCTACCAACCCATGGTAAACATGACATAACAGCATAACAATACCTATTAAAAATAAATACATTAACCATTAAAATTGTAATTTTTAACTATACATTCTTTTACTTACCAGTCTTTGCGTACATTAGGAACTCCATCTTCTTTAGTAACATCCAATAAACTACCCATAAGTTGTACAAATGAGCTAGCTGATACAACATGACAATTTACCAAATCACCAATGAAACGTAGAACTACTCTAGCTTCATTCCAAGAATTATTTTTTAAACTATCTTTGAAGGAACGCACAATGTTTTCTACAAACTAAATTTTCAAAAACAATTTAAGATTAAGCATATATAATAAAACAGTGTCTACAATAAGAATATTTTAAGTTCTCTTACTTCTCCACCAAAATTGTAATTTTTTGCGTTCAACAAGCCAACCAATGTTGAATAAATTGTACACTTTTCTGGCATATTAACTGCACATTCTACTAATAATTTGAGTACTTTTTTCTTAAAGTTTTGTATGTCACCATCTAGTACACTAGCTAAACCTTCTAAATTACTTTCTATTGTGCTAGTTGTCTGTTCATAAAAATAAATAAAATATTGAATAATTAATAATATAAAGTAAGATAACTGAACTAAATACTTTACAAAAAGTTTCAAAATATCTAAATGTTCTAAAAATTTAAATAAATATAATCATAAGCAACATGTTTAATAATAATTTTTATGAATAATTAAAAAATTACATTTTCTCCAACTTTAAGAACAAGACTTTCCAATCTATCTTCTAAATCATTACTTTCAGAACCACCACGACGACGTTTTTTATACCCTCGATCAGCACCTAAAAATTACAATAAAAACCAAATAATTCATTTATGCATAATAAACTAATTAAATTTATAAATAACAATTAATTTGTATACAATAATAGGTAGTAAACTATCACAATTAACTTAATACCCATTTTTATTTTTTCAATTACACAGCAGTTTATTGTGATTTCAAGATAAGCAATATAATTTCTTTGATACACTTAATTAAATTAACAGTCTATCATTATTTTTAATTGTGATTGTATTAAAGACAATAATAAGAATGTAAATGAGTCAAACACCAGAACAGCATATTATGGTGAAAATTATATGACTGATTTATTTTGATTAAGTATCAAAGCAGAATCTGTAAAACTACTATAAATTAGATATTATTACATATTATAATATTAACAATTTGTACTTTATTATGATTTTAGGACAAACAAGTATAATTTGTAAAAATTTAATTTTTAACATTGGATAGAAAAAACATAGCAAAATATCATAATCTTGTTTGTTAAAATGTTGCTACTTATACAAAAATCAACCAAAATGGTTAGATTATGCATACAAAAGGTAAATGTGAATGCATTTACAATTGTTTAAATTGAATTTATAACAATTTTTTTACTAAGCAATATACAATATGTACATATTTAAAAAATAAATAGATGTAATGTTTTATTATTAACTGTTATGGAATAAAATTGAACATGGCTACTGTGAAAATAAGCCACTCATCAGTGACACGAGACATAGGTTATCAATAAGTTGAGTAATTTGTATTTTTATAATTTTTATTTAGTGAATAGTAAATCACTACACAAGGTTCTCTAAATAAACGACGCAGGAGAATACTAGAAAATTAAAAAAATCTTACCATATAGATCTTCGTAACTATCGTGAATTCTACGGCGGCTCATGTTGCTTTAAGACCACAACAGAGTACAATCAGCAAATAAAACTGCGGAAAAAGGATTCCGTAGCTGAAATGTTAGTGACCAGTACCTGGTCAATCTAAACGATTTTTGATTCGGTAGACTTATAATTTATAAGTAATAAATTATAGACTGAGCTACTGAAGTATTGTAGTAAAAAGTGAAAACTGAAAAATGAACTTCGAATTGACCACAGTACCACACACTGAAAACAAAATAGATACACAGTCACACCGGCGGGGAAAAGTGATTACTGAGTTGTAAATACAACGAATACTGATTGCCGATTGGCGAACACAAGCCGTAAACAAGTAAGTAGCAACGAATTCGAATAGCTCAAAATGGCCGACTTTGTTATCATTATTTTTTATCGTAAATTTATTATCATATCCACATATAACTTGATAAAAGATAAAACCACAAAACCGTAAGAAAAACGTGTTAGGTGTACTGTCGAGTAAGGTTATGATAATATTATTTTCTTTCCTTTTTTGAAAACATTGAAACGCAGATGCGTAGTTAGAATAATTTTTAAATTTATTCATTTACTTTCAACTTTTATTAATATATATATTTTTTATATAAGTAATTTAAATTAATCAGACAATATGCCTTTATACAACTTCAAAAAGATCACGGTCGTACCTACCGCAAAGGTAACATTAAATATACATATTGTATATTATATATATATATATATATTATTCATAGTATATAATATAAATTACAGCTTTTAACTTATTTAATCCTCTTTATTGTTTCTTTTTTTGTTTCAGGACTTTGTTAATATTATGTTATCAAAAACTCAACGTAAGACTCCAACTGTTGTGCATAAACATTATAAAATATCCAGAATACGGTCTTTTTATACACGTAAAGTACGATATACTCAACAGAATTTCAATGAACGTTTGTCAATGATTATTCAAGAATTTCCCAAATTAGACGTATGCATTATTTTAAATTACAATAACATATTATATTATATAATAATAAATACATTTGTAAATTTTTGCAGAATATTCATCCGTTTTATGCTGATTTAATGAATATACTTTACGATAAGGACCATTACAAACTTGCTCTTGGGCAACTTAATCAAGCAAGACATCTTATTGACAAGTAATTCTTACATTTTATTATTATAACTGGATTGATATGAAATCAAATGTGAAATGTTGTTTGTAGTGTTGGTAAGGATTACGTTCGTCTCATGAAATTTGGTGATTCATTATATCGCTGTAAAATGTTGAAGAAAGCAGCTCTTGGACGGTAAATTATTTTAATCTACTTACAAAATTGTATTTGAAGTATTAATTTATTTTATATATTTTAAAATGATAAAGGATGGCTACAATTATGAAAAGACAAGCTCCCAATTTAGTTTATTTAGAACAAGTTCGTCAGCATTTGTCACGTTTGCCATCAATTGATCCATACACTAGAACATTAATATTGTGTGGTTTTCCTAATGTTGGAAAATCCAGTTTCTTAAATAAGGTAAATAATTTTTAGTTGTTATTAAATTGATTTTTAATTTTGTTTTATTGTTTATGTATAGATAACTAGAGCTGATGTAGAAGTCCACTCGTACGCATTTACAACAAAAAGTTTGTATGTTGGACATACAGATTACAAATACTTACGTTGGCAAGTTGTGGACACTCCAGGAGTATTAGATCATCCTTTAGAAGAAAGAAATGTTATTGAAATGCAGGCTGTTACTGCTTTGGCCCATTTAAGAGCTGCTATTCTTTATTTCATAGATGTTTCTGAACAATGTGGTCACTCAATTGCAGAACAAGTTAAGCTTTATGAGTCTATAAAACCATTATTTACCAACAAAGTAAGTCACAAAAATATTTTTCTTTGAATTAATTCTAAGCTGCAATTTCTTATCTTAAATAATTCAAAATTTTACTTTTACCTTTTTATTTTTCAATGATTAAATATGGGTAATTAAACAAAGGCAATAAGCTATCTTGATAAAATGTTTTCCTTATAAGTAGTTTCTACTGATTAAATTGTATTTATGTTTATTAAAATAACTAATATTACGTTGTAATATATCTTATTCATTATTGTTATAGCCATTATTAGTTGTGTGTAACAAAGTTGATGTTACACCTATGGATCAGTTGAGTGAGGCTAACCGTGAAGCATTAAGTATTTTTGAAAAAAATAATGTTCCACTCTTGTCAATGTCTGCTGTAACTGATGAAGGTGTTATGGAAGTTAAACAGCAGGTAATTTTGGTAATATTTTTTTATTGTTATTTTATATTTTTAATTTTGGTTTTATCATTAGGCCTGTGATACTCTCTTAGCTTATCGCATTGAAAACAAAATCCAAGCTAAGAAAGTTGATTCTATTTTGAATCGATTACATGTAGCACTACCTAAAACTCGCGATGAAAAAGTACGACCTCCTTGTATACCAGGTATATTTTATTTTATGAAATCAATTTTTAATTTTTTAATAATATATTTATTTTTATTAGAAATGGTATTGCAAAAACAAAGATTGGCTGAACTACAAGAATTTAAGAAGAAGCTTGAGAAAAATTTGGAAGATGAACTTGGAGATGATTATATTTTGGACCTTAAAAAGAATTATGATCTACCTGATGATATTAAATATGATGTAATACCAGAATTTTGGAATGGAAGAAACATTGCAGATTTCATTCATGCGGAATTATTGCAGGTAAAATGTTTTAAAAATAATTATCAGCTTATAGTAAATAAAATATAAAATGTTAATCTGAACATTTTTATAATTGAATTTAGAAAGTTGAAGATCTTGAAAAAGAAGAAGCGCTTAGAGAAGAAGCTGGATATTATGCTGTACCTAAAATTGAAATTGATGAAACTTTGCGAGAAATTAAAGAACTGGCTCAAAAGATTAGAGATCGCAAAATTATTAATCGTAATGAAAGTAGAATATCTCGACAATCCAGTAAACCTACCACACCTAGAACTGCCCCAGCTCGAGCCCGTGGCCGTAGTGCTACAGACTTCAGAAACCGCATGGAAGATCTTGGTGTCGACATGGAAGGGACTGATGAAGTAAAAATTTATAATTTTTGTAATTTTAAATTTACATACTCTAAGTCAATCATTTGATTTTTATTTTATAGGCTCATTTTACAAAAACTCGTGGTCGTGCTCGTTCATTAACAAGATCTCAGTCAAGAACAAATGCCAAAAAACCACGTTTAGGATCTATGCAACGCTCAGTATCAACATCAAGAAGTCAGAGTAGATTACCAAGAAATCAATCTGGTGTTCGTGACTCTTCGGTATGTATTATTTCTAATTTCTTATTATGGATCAGGGATGACAAATTATTTGAACAGTATGTGCCAAAAATTTCCTTTTTTTTTTCGAGTGTGCTTTAAAATTTCTTATAAACTATATACTCAGGGTGGCTAACTTACTGCTCATTATAAAAGGATCGTAATTTTATTGTATATACTAAGGGTGGCTAAACCGCAGCTCGCGTCGTAGACTTTTATGGCTCATATCTTATCGTAACATTTTTTTAATGTGAATTTATGTATTTTATTATAATATGACCTTTTTTTTTTACATTTTGGCCTCTTCTATTTTTATTAATGTTGTTGGTGACTCGTGAGTCTCTTCTTGCTGGCCAGCCATTCCTGGTATATACTTACTGTATTAATATAAAAAAGGTAAATCAATCTTTAACTAATAAAATTTTTATATATAATTCGATATGACGTTGTGGAAACATGACTGAGAGTAAGTAACATCTACTGCCAATATATTTAATATACATATTATTTATATGTAATAAAAATAAAAAAAATATTTAAATTTTTTACGTGCCCTAAAAATCTTTTTACATGCCATGGATTTACCATCCCTACCCCTGGTATATATAAATAACTTATAACATAATATATATTTATGAATAATTATTTATTTAATTCAGATGCAATTGAAACTTAAACAAGTGGCGCACAAAGCAATTGCGAAGAAAGTTAAGAAGCAAGGTCTCAAAGGTGAAGCTGATAGATTCATTGGAACTAAACGACCAAAACACTTGTATGCTGGTAAAAGAGGCATTGGCAAAACAGAAAGACGTTGATTCATTTACATTTTACTTTATTTTTTTTAATGACTTTATTATTATTATTTTTCAAAATTAAAAAGTATTTTGAATAAATTTAAAAAAAATAATTGAATAATATTTTGTACGTTAATGTTATGTATATGTTGGTTAATAAACATAGATTTAACTTAACTAATATTGTGTGTGTTGGGTCTTAACTTAAATATTACATAAGTAAAAATAGTATAATTATTATCAACTAATATAGTAATATAATTAATAACCATTGATTAAATGTACATATTAAATATTGTTTACTGCATAAAATGTATGCACGAACCAATAGTTACAATATCAAATTATTATTATGATGATTGATGAATGTTTTTACTATGCACAAAATTGTCTAGGTATAATTTGATTAATATTAAATTTAAACGATAAAAAAGATATATATATTTGAATGTACTCTAAATTGCCAAAATCGGGATTTTTCTTCCTATAGGCTATAATGTATGTGATGCCTCAAGTATAAGTGTTTATCAAAGTTTCAGAAAATATAAATGTCAATTTCAATATTAACATCTGATTCAGACATATTTGTGTTCTAATGATATGCCCACGTTCACATATCATGATTGTAAATTTCTTATTTTTATTCAATAAAATAAATAACAGTCGAGTTGTCGCACGCACATAATAAGCCCCAATAAAGATCTTAAATAACTGATGAAAGGAACGATTTATATTATTTGGTCTCGTAGGATATTATGCATAGTTGTGACAGTGTAGCACAACACATGTAATCTATTTCGTGTACCGCCAAAGACAATGGATGGTACAGTAAGGGTCTCCGTTGCCGGGGATAAAGACAATTTCTTGGTAACGCAGAATCCTTTGATAGGGCCGCCTACGACTCGAGCCGACTTGATCAAGTCGTCTCCTCTCATCAGTGCATGAGCACCCTTCAAAGCAATAAGTGCATGAGCACCACTCAACGAGTCAAGTGCATGAGCACCAGAGAAGCACTACACGCCAGATCCTGCGAGCGACAACTGAGCCGTTTCCTTTTTTCTCAAATCGAAATTAAACAGTGTTACTTCATTTCAATCTGAATGTTTAAAATACCTTTATTTATATTCTTATTACGTCAACTGCGTATTCAGACAGCTGCGAAAGAGGTAAGGTGTATGCGCATTTATATTTTATATAGTTATTACATTTTATTTATTAAATTTATTACAATTTAATAATTAATATGTATTTTACCAACGGTGTACTAAGTCATTCTCAAATTACGACCTCGAGAGCCCTCTGACGATCAGGAGGAAAGTAATTACGCAAATTTAAAATAACTTATAATAACTACGGTATTCATTCAAGGCTTGTGTTTGCCTAGAATTTATTTAAGCTAAATAACCATACATAATAATCAATTTTCGCTATTATATATTTTTATTTTTACATTTTTTTTTATTTGTTTTATTTTTGCGTTATTACAGTGTAATGCAAAATTTTTCATCAACAAAAATGATTGAAATTTGAAATTTTATTTTATTTTATTTCCTAATTTGAGCTTTAAACTATTGTTTAATTTTGAATTTAGGGTTTCAAAGTAAAGATAAAGAAAAACTGTTGAGTCAATTTTACATATCTTTTCATTCCATTCGAAATTTAAAAAGAAAGCTAATATTGTAAAAGTATCTTTAAATGAAATTAGATAATTAGATCAAGTATCTCATCTGTGAATACAGTCCTTAAAAACATTTTTCGTACTGTTAACATTATCTTTTATCAATTATTGTTATTTTTAAATTTGAACATCAAATGTTTATAAAAATAAAAATAATAATTGTACCTATATTTTTTGAATTTTTAGTTCAGAGTTCCAGTATGAACTTCTTATAAGGAACCTTGCATTAAGGTTTTTGACCAAGTAAATGAAATCGACAATAGTTGAAAAAAATTGAAATTTATTATACCCATAGGCCATAATTAATATACTTAGCTTAAAACTTATCAAAATTTTAATAAGTAATCAACAATAGGTACACGAAAAAATGTTTTAAATTAAAGTAAGTACCAGATAATACTGATAATGAACAATGATGACCTTTATTTGAAAAATTTTTATAAAGACTATTTTACGAAAATGTTATCAGAGGTTTATTATTTGAATAAACTATTAATGCACAAAGTATAAATTTGATTGTAAAATGTATATTATATCACAGATGTCTATATATTGTGTGTATATTCCATCTTAGATTTGAATCAATAATGATACCCAGATATATTTTATTCGTGTTACCATAATTATTTGTTGACAGTTGCAAGTATTGGAGTTAATATTATCACAAGTATGTATAACTATATCATTAACTGGAATCAGAGTGCTATTACTGAAGAAAACTATAAAATTAGTTTTTTTAATATTTAATGTTAGTTTTCTATTATTTAGTTCGCAAAAAACTCTATTTAGGCCTATAGTAGTATTTTCTTTTACCTACCATTTTCCAAGATTTATCTGAAAAAAGAGGCAAGGGTCATCAGCGTATGAATTAATAAACCACCTATATGTAGTTCACAAATACCGCTTTTATATAAAATAAACAAAATTGGTCTTAATACACTACCTTGTGGGACACCACAATCATTTTTATTTTTAATTACTTAAAACATTGTTCATTGAGACTAACTGTGTCCTATTTTCCAGATAACTAGAGAAGCAGCAATTACTTTTCCCATTTATTCCAAAACCTGTCAAAATATTAATTAATTATTTATAGTAAACATTGTCAAATGCTTTAGCTTTAGCCAAATCTAAAAATATTGCTATTACTTTTTCATTAATATCTATTTTTTCATAAATAAATTTAGTTGTTGAATATAAAGTATTTATGGTATCTTTTCTTGGTCGAAAACCACACTAATTTGAGATAGAAATTTGATTTTTTCTGAGTAAAAAATTAACCTAGACTTTTACTATTTTCCATCATTGTAAAATCAATACATTTATCACTTCGTGCAGAATCTAAAATCTACTCAGTACCTAGTGCCCTAGAATGTTGTCTATTGAACATCGTAGCTGTAGGTACTTTCAGTAGTACCTATACCCAAGATAACAATATAATCAAAGCAAATTGTAAAATGTATTAATTTATTTTCTAATCTATTTACGAAATAGTAAGGCTAAAAGTGCTGTCCTGGACTCCATTTTCCCTCTTTCCCCCCTAAATACGCCACTGTTTATCATTGAATTTAAATTAAAAACAACCATTACTGTAGTGAGTGGTGACAGACTCAACACTAATAAGGTATGAATGTGTAATCGAAACCAACTAGTCAGTCTTCTACGATTTCTTTCAAATTTGTATTGACACAGTTTCTTATGTTATATGCTAGTTAATCTAAACAAATAATTTTTAATATATATTTTTTTTTTTTTTTGGTTACTTAAACCAAACCTATTTGAACTGTAGAATATAGATTTTACAGTTAGTCATTCACGATCAAAATGCAGTACAAAATAAGTCGTACACGGTCAGGTATCACACGATAAGTTGTCACGAGATCATTTAGTCGCAAATTGCAATTATACCATACTAAGATAAAATGATTTATTTTTTAGAACAATCTTTAGACATACTTTAGTAATATTTTTATAACTGCAAATTCCGTTTATTTTTTTTTCTACAAACGTAATTACAGTCGTGATTTGTGGTTCACTCGAGAACACTGAACAGTTTTTATTGTAGACCTGAGAATAGAATTGTTATTTGTTAGTGCACTTATACCATGTACATTGAATTGTACAAATAAAATATATTTTTCTTGGACAATGGTAGAGTTTGTGAATGTGCGTTTTTAAATACAAATTGATTTTAAATGTACTCAAATGATGGTAATAGTAAATAATTTAATTTTAACATTTCAAAAACAAAGATATTTATGATAGGTAAAAAAAAATGTTATAACATTTCATTCACGCTAATACATATTTAAAATGAATCAATTTATTATGATAGATTAATATTTGAAATTACTATAGCATCAATTTTCCAAATCCATTATCTTTATTTATTTATTATTATCAATTATTAGTTATTTTTCTTAATAGGCACTCATGATTAAATAACTCAAAATTAATTATTTAAATTTCGATTTTGATGCGTCAACATTTTCAGAAAAATTATCCATTAAATAATTTACAGAAGAAAAGAGCGGTTATAGTTTAAAAAATAGAAGTTTGTATTTCAAAAAGACGTTCCTTATGTAATATAAAAAAATTTCAAGAATTTGAAAACTATACGGTCTTTATAAAAATATTATAAGTTCTAATTTAATTAATATAATAAATAATATAATATTTTATACATTTTTAAATATTTTAGGTATACATTCTGGATACATTTCGCATATTTAGATATAGGTATATTATTATTTAGATTATTAGGTGACACCGCTAACGTTTTATTTCCGGAAAAGATTTTTTTGTTTTATTGTTTTTTATGTTTATTATATTATATACATAGCATCTAACCAAAATAAAACCTGACGGGAACATTAACCAAATCTAATATATGCATATTGATTTTATAATATTTTTGTGGTTTTTGGGATGACCTAGTACTAAAATTTCTAACAAATGCACGATAATATTTAGATATGATATATTATATAGAATATAGATATATAATTTTTTATACTTGGTTAGATGGTCGAATGGAGGTGACTTTTTTTTTTTTTTTTTATTAACATAAAGGCTTCAATTACAAAGATAATTAGCCTATAATTATAAAATGTTAATATAATACATTTTATATCTAAATATTTTTATTATAAGGGATTTAATAAAATCTAGTAAATACGCTTTTAGAAAGTAATTCGATTTATTCTAATGACATTAATAGCTGTGTTGGTTACCCGGTGTCATATACATATTGCAGGGTACCTACTCAGCCAACAAAAATGTTCATTATTGACATTATTCAATACATGCTTAAATTTAAACACTAGTAGTGTAGATTGCATTTGTTATTGTACTTTAATTATTATTAATTAAAAGTTATAATAAGTGTACACAGTAAATATTCTTATATTACAATATAATGAATATTTATACGCAATCAAAAATATTGTAATGCGAGACATTAGCTATTTGTAATAACAGGCTTATGAGTTATGAGTTATGAGCTATTGTTTACCAAAATATATACTATGTAATGCCTTTTAATTGAGTTGTGAAGTCTAGGTATAATGCAAATGTATGATAACCATTAAAATATATGATATTATTAGGTAGGTACTATGCAAGGTGATTCACTGAGTACGCTCACCCAATTTTTCATATAATAATGAATTTATTTTGTGGAATTTTTTTTAAAAAAAGTACTATTTTTACTGTTAATAATTTAGTGTATAATTTTCTTGGAAATGTTGATGTACCTCATTCAAAATTCAAATGAATAGTTTTTTTGTTATCAAAATATCATACAAATACCTACTACAAATCCTTAGAAATGGCTTAATGGGCAAAAATAAAAAATAAAATAGATGTAATATTGGATTTAGTGTAAATTATACGAGTTGATAGATTAATATCAATTACTAAAATTTTAAAGTCATTAAAGCCACTAATTTCTTTCAAATCGATTATCATGGGTTCGTGGGCGTAGCTAGGATTTCAATCGGGGGGGGGGGGGGGGGGGAATTAAAACATGATTATAAAAATGCCAATAATAATTACATAAAAAAATTGTTTTAATTCGATTTGAGATGCAAATTGCATATAGCAAGGGTGGGAAAGTGCCTCCTCTGTTCCATCCTCGCTATGCCCATGCATGGGCTCGTTTTTCTTAGTAATTGCTCAAATTTTGATTTTAATACGTTAAAATTATTCATCAAACAATTTAAAGTTGAAAATATAGGTCCTTATTTGAAAATTAGAAGTTTACATTTTCACTATAGTACACTAGCTAGACTTCTTAAGTACTTGGAGGTCGGCCTGCGAGCTATGTCTAACAATTAACAGCAACGAAGGGTAACCTGGGTCGGAAATAAAATCCAGGGACCGTGTTGCACTAAGACATAGTTCTCACCTCCGTAAGCGAACCTCCATTCGCGGGTTGGCTTGGTACAGATTTGTGGTTTCGTTTAGAGAACCGGCGACACCGTAACCAGCGGGTCTTGCGACTTGAAATAGACACCGCGGCGTCCGTTGGCCGTTATTTGACGTGGGGTCGTTAATATACCGTATCTGCGGTGAGTCCACTGTGACCTGTAATTAATGTACTTAGCTAAAATACAACAGACGATAGCCACAAACTCGGATTACCTTATATTTTACATTAAAAAAAAAAAAAAAATTTAATTTATAATACTCGTTTTAAATCTACCTTAATAAGTTAATTGTTTTTTAAGTCTTAATTTGTATGTTTTTCACAATATTAAATCTTTAATTCAGATAATTATTGTATTATATAGTGTGTGTATAGTTAAAATCGTTTGTTTTTCTATATCAATTTCAAAAATTATAGTTCAACTATCTCTTTTATGAGACCATTTGATGTTTCTATGCGTACACTGTTTTTTCCAATGATGATTTATCATTGCTTTAAAATATATTATAATATACAACACTGCATGTTTGCCCCTAACTAAGTGAAGCGAAACGAGTGTCCAACACCTAGTCATTGTATCCGGTCCGTATATTTTTTCTTATTATTTTTAAATTATGATTTATCATCACAATCCATTGCACCGCGATTAGTCGTATACTTCTGTTTTTTTCTTTTCTGAAAAAAGCATTATATTTTTGTGCGTAACATTTAGTTATTCCTATAACTAACTTACCTGAACATTCCAAGTTCATATAATCTTATATTTCATTAATATGCATAATATTACATAATATTTCACATTGACATTTGACATTAATTATATAGAAGAAGGAGAATCCAATAGGTATAGGCTAAAGAGTAATTTAAAATAAACAAATAGACACTAAGTACTAAATAGATGGGTTCTCTCTGTAGCAGTTCCACTATAATATTATATAGCAGAAGTACCTGAGACCCGGTTGCAGGACAAACGTTTATGTGTCTATAAGTTAATTACATGTGTGTTTATTTACCGTGTTGTCTATGTAATTTTTGTGCACGAAATTATTGTGAATATACAGTTATGATTATTATTTCACATTTTTGACATACTTTATTTCTTTATAACGTATGATAATTTAGTTGTAGCAGTCATTATTGTCATAATCAAACATTAGTATAACATTTATAATTGTCGCATTTATGTACGCATTTTTTAGCGATATACCTACTAAGTATTAAAAGCTTAAAAACCAGTTGAGTAACCTGTTTAAGTTAAGTACCTACCTAAAAATCGATAATACTATTAATATTTTCATCTTCAACACGACTAATAGGTAGTTAATGGTTTTCAGATTGGTTTCATATAATATATTATTTGATACGATATCATACAATATTATAACTTTTGCTGATTAAAAAGTAAAAAATAAATATACACAGAAATATTTTGTTAAAATAAAACTAACTCAAAATTAAAATAATATACTGGCCTATGTTTTGATAGTCGGTTAACCCATGTACAGAAGACCGTCATATAGAATCTTACGGATTGACTCCAATAGAATAAGAGATATACCAATAGGTAGGCTCGATTATAGTAACAGAAGCGTATAATTACAATCTGGTAAAATGACGATTTCGTGAGATCAGCTATTTGCTACATTGGACTAGTCTATAATAAACAATAGCTAATTCCGATAAAATATAATTCTTACTAAATTACCTAAGTTTTATAAAATATTTTTAAACGACGACTGTTGTTATGAAGTGCATGCTGTGCGTAGTATACGACAGTATTGTAATATAATATTATATATTATGATGGTGTTTATATCGAGTCAGCAAATAAAAATAATTATTGACTAGATTTTAATAAAAATTTTAAATAAAAGCTGCAGAGACGTATCGCACAACACTATGTCATATTATACTTTGTGATATCCGTGCATAGAATTCATACGAAAACGTTTATGTTAACTTACAAATATAATAGGTTGAATAGAGCATGAATTATTGAAGTTATCACAGTGTGTACTACGTGTTAGATATCTTGATATTTATGTGGCGCTATATATAGCCTACAGCGTAATTATATGATGTCATCAATGATACATCGATCAACGATATGTATATATTATACAAGCTGTATAGAATTATAAATTATAATATAGTGTACTGATATTAAATTGGATGTATGTCACAGATATATAGAATATATGTATTAATATTATTCTATATATCTGTGGTGTATGTATAAATAATAAATTTATTGCATATGCGTTCTGTTTTAGTGTTTCGAAAAAAAAATACCTTTAAGATATTATTATAATGTATGTATAATCTATTATATTAGATAGGAAGGTATATTATTGTTTTGTGTACCTATTTACCTATCTACCGAAAATTATAATTTTGGTCTAAAAATCGTTTTATACGATAAGTCTATATATTGTACAAGTAATATACTGTAGTCTATTCACTATTGTCTATATTATGGCCAAATAGCTTCTATAGTGACCGATTCTTATTGTTTTATTTCAATAATATAATATAATGGTTATTGTTTAGCCTATAATTACAATTTTTGAACTAATGATGACCATTATTGTTTTTCATCACGTAAGACGGTATATGCAGTCGATGTACGTATAATATAGGTATTCCACATATCTAATCCTGTGCCTTAGCAGCTTGTGATGCTACTCGTGAATCTAAGTAAAAATAGTAGAGTACGCATACTATTTTATACTACACACGAACCAGAATGCGCTGGTTACTAATTTTCAACAACGTTAACTTACAATCTTTCGTAAAGTTTAACAATATTTATAAATACAGTTATATCTGCATTTTCAGTATTAATAGATAAGGGACTAATGCACTTATGTAACTTTTTTAACAACCAAAGAAACTGGATAAAATATAAATATATACCTATGTCCTATATATTAGAATAAATAAATAAAATAATTAAAATATATCATCGATATATACATAATACATGGATATATCATAAATTGTATATAAATATACTGTTGAAAACTTTTTTTTCTAGTAAAATGTGATATAGAGGAGTTTTCACTAAATGCGTTTGTTTCAATAATTGGCAAAGGCATCAACAATGCAAGATACTTAAGTGACAAAAGTTGGCATAATTTTGGGAAGTTCACTAAAAGAAAATTGAATACAATACGCGTATACAATTACGTACACTTGTGGCGTGTAACTGTCATATAATATATCTTGTAGCCTGTACATGTACCTACTTAGTAAATAATGTTACTCTATACTATCGATAGTGTTCATTATAATATACGTTCAGCTAAACTCGGTTATAAGATAGGTTCTATTACATATTATATTATGAATTAGAGTGCACACTACATAAAATACGATTGAACTAATAATATATATTATTATCATTATCTAGCTGACAAATACCTAGCAAAAATGTGACGTATCTAGTTTCTATTCAGTTATTGACTTTTTATTTAATACAAATATTTAATGCCCATAAAAAAACTTTGCTGCAACTTGGTGTGAAAAGAACGCCAAGTAAAATTAAAAATGTAGTTATACATATATTTATAATATAAAATGTCTATTTCTAATATAATGATTAATTAAAATAAAATATAAAACATATTACTATAATTATACAATCTGCAAAAAAAAAAAAATCGTACAATCAATAAAAAATTTAATCGAAATTGATTTAGTCAGCCGGAAAATTAAACTGTATTATTAAAATAATACTCTACTCGTATTTCAAAAGTAGACAAACACATTTTTAATTAGTTGATTTTTTTTTTTATAAAAAATCACATACCCATTTGATAATAATTATATTTTTATTTTTACTTTGCACCTGTTTATTTCACTAAATCGCAGTGAAGTGTATTTGTTGAGATATAATATTAAATACGACACTCGGATTGAATGAAATATAAGTGGGTCAAAAGCCCTCGACGGCTATCCAAGGAGATTTGCACAACATAATATCATCCATTCACACCTTTGTTTTTTTTTTTTATTAAATTCCAGTATAGTAGTACCTAAATGTATGCTTATATTGTTTGTACATATAGCTATTATGGAATATAGTGTGTCTTTTTTTTTGCTTTTAATTTATATCGTTACGTGCGCAAGGTATGGCTTCGTTTTTTTTCCTTTTCAAAACGTTTAGTTTTTAATTAAAAAATTTTAAAGGTAACGGACGTGGACGGAAATAATATAAGATAAAACAAAAAACTACCTACGCCTAAAAGGCATACTCGAGCTCGTCCGCCGCCGTCGCTTTCTATGTGACTGGCCAATCGGACACGTACGAAATCGGATACGGCCGATGACAATCGGAAATCTTCATCTCCCGCGCACAACACGACTGCTACAACATTCTATTGCACGCGCGGCGGCGGCGGCAAACAAAACGCGTAAAAACACGTCTCCGGACCGGGCGCAGTGCGCGTATCGTACCTCATACTGCGCGGTCGTGTGTTCGTGTTCAATATAATAATATAGGTACGTTGATATTGTTATAGCGTGTCACCCCAGTCCGGTGAAAAACGAAGAATTTTTTAAAATTTTTTTTTTCTCTGTAACTTAACTCAAATATATTTAATATGTAATGATTTTCGGTCATTGGTGTGTAAATCCGTCGTGCGTGGACGTACATAATTAATATTTTAATATCATTCTTATTACATCGAAACGTTATAAACAATAATGGACGAGGAGACGGCGTTGGTTTTGGGCGTGCAACTATTGGCCCTGTGTTGTATAGCGTGTTCTCTGGTGGGTACCTACATGGCATATATATATATATGGTAACATAAAAATGCGGATTCTAACGAGTATAATGTACATAAACGTGTGTCCATTTCTTAGCCCCTCGCATAAACATTCCAGTATTGATGTGATTCTGTGGAATACTCAGGATTTCGTTTTAAAATGTAGCTAATAATATTTTCCTTCATATATAGAAGAGCATTGGCGTAAATCATTTTTTTACGAAGGTCCTAGATCCTTCGAACTTACAAATTTAACAATCGGCACCTATCTACCATCATTAATCGAGTTTTATTAACTATAATAATATAATGTTACATCTAATGCATTTTTATTACAATCATACCTATTTTTATATAATAGTCACTAGCTAATAAGATCCATTTAATATCATATATGCATTATACACATATAAATACTTATATGGGAGACTTAACTAGGATCCCTGATGTGTTTGTTATGCCGACGACATAGATATAAAATATTTTAAACATTTGCAGCAACCATCATACGAATTACAATTTCAAGGATAAATTTATGGAATATTATACACATTTTTAAATTTTTCTGAAATTCCGGCGAGGGTTGTAGTTATGTCAGAATCCTTGGGCTACGCCACTGCTATCTTTATAATCTAAAAATCCTCGTTGACCACTGTTAATTACAGATTCTTAAGGACGGAGTAGTTGACAAAATTTGTATCATTGTAATTGAAATATTCGATGTGTGTCTACGCGTTATTTATTTTTAATTTAGCTTTTATACGAGCAAACGAAGTGAGTTATAATAAATAGCTGCAGAATAATATTGTACGCATTAACGATGTATTGAATTGAATTTTGGATGGAAGAAAATATGGAATATACTGATTAGTTTTGTGGTCTACGGAAATAAAATATTTGATGACGTTCAGAGTAAACCATGGGAAATAATTTTAAGCAAGATTTCTCATGCATATAATTATCAATTATTTTCAGGAAAAAATTAATTTAAATATTAAAAACCCTATTTTTCTAAAACTTGGAAGTAATAACAATATAATAAAAGACATTTATATTTTAATAGTTCGTCATACTCACATGGCCACATATTATGTACCATATTATATATTAGACATTGGTATGTTATGAATAAGTACGATGTCCTATTAAAGAAATAAACTAATAACGCTATATCGTTGCTCATTAATATTAGGCTTGTACTTATTGGTTCTAGACTACTATAATAGTAGGTAGGTATCTCAAAAGTAAAATTGATTAAACGATTTGGTTTACCTAATTAAAATGTCACAGAAAAGTTATATAATATTGTAAATTGTAATCATAAATATGTACGACAATTTTAAGAATTTCATTAGTATAGTAATAGTTACTATAGTAACATTTGTACATTACATAGTAACAACAATTTTTTCATCGTTATTCGCGTACAAACATAACTACGTGTCTACGTAGGCTATCGAGCTACTAAAATGTACACAATACATACGTAGATGTATTGACAAATTCAATTTAAACCCGTGAAGTGTATACTTACATTTCCAATTATGTAATTTGATATCACCATTCACCAATACGGCAATACTTTAAAAAGTAGTACCTATATACTTTTAAGTAAAGCGTCATAAATGTTGATAAGTGGTTTTGTAAAATTGTGCAGAAAAAACTACAATCCTTTTATACTTGTACCTACAGTTGTTCTTTGTAGAATCACAAATATAATAAAATATTTAAAACGATTTGAATCTACTTTTTTGAACTGAAAAAGCTAGAAGTGTATCTAAGTTATTTTTAAATTGATGTGTTTTTTATATTAATAATAATGTAGATTGTAGGAATACTATTAATTATTATATAGGTACCTAGTTCATGACTATGATATTAAGTAAAACACGTACGCTTCAAGACTTTCATGTGACATTTATTATGACATTGTAGCATATATTTAATATAAATAATCTAATGCATCCGACCTTATCTTAGTAACTAGGTTAAGAAATTATTATATGGTTATTATTTCTTACAGCTTACTATACTTTTAACTTTATATACTCGTAGTTCTAATATTTTGTACTTCACGGATTAATATTTTATACATTTATAATATAATTACTGCAACACGAAATGATTGGATTTAATTATTTTATCTTAATAAGGCTAAAAACACATATACAATTAATTCGTTAAATTATAATTAATATTTAATTATTTAATCATTCCATTTAAATTTTGTTATGTCTCATAATATTATCTATTCATTTTATCAGTCAAAGATTAATATATATATTACAGTAGAGTATTATACATTATATTTGAGGACGAAAACAATTTTTAATAACACTTTTTACTAAATTATAACTAGATACAATATAATATGTATAACACACAATAATTATTATATATTGCATAATATAATATACCTATACTATAATAACACGCGTAGTAATCGCAATATTTATTTCTATATAGAAGTGCGTACAATATATTTTGCCGCTTCAATTTTTTTTTTAAAGAAAAGCGAACGAATTGCCAGTGATATTAGGCATACCTATTATATTATTACACACACACATATATATATATATATAATATATACGCAGAAAAAATGACTTCATTCGTTAAAATGGGCAAACGCTGCACATTATTATGATGGTGTGTATGTGATAATATGTATAAATCGGTATAATATAACATAATATTCGATAATAATCGTGAAATAATCGGACTCAATAATTATTTGCACTTGTACAGTTGTACGTAATACATAAGCGTGTGAGTAACAGTGTATAGATATAATATAATACGTTGTTAAGGACCACTATTATACGTGTATAATATAATTACAGGTAACTGTACGTTCAAATACTATTCTGCGTACGTATAATACCTATAATACGTTTATATCCATATTATTATGTGTGTGTTTTGCTCATTTCATTCAAGTCGTGACCGACTACTCGGCGAGGAACTCGGAGTTGGGATATCGATAATATATATATATATTTATACGAAAACACGCTACCAGCTAATATCAAAACGGGTTATACACGCTTATACGTTTTGTTTTCATATATTATTCTTGTGCTTATTATAAACGACTTGGGTACAAATACGATATTATTATAATCTATGATAAAACGTCGACGAGTGGTTTGCCTCTTCGGCTCCGCAAGAGTGATATTGGTAGGTAACGGGTATACTGCATGTATATTATATAATATACCTATAAACGCGTGTTCGAGAACGTTTCAAACGCTTTCTATAAGATTCGCTCACCAATTATTATTAACACTGCAGAAGGCCTTTTTGAAGTATCCAGCCGATGTCGTTATCGTGTTAATATTGCGAATCGTATTTGAATATATATAATGATACGAATTCGGATCGGTGCAGTAAAGATAATAAGGATCTGGAAGTTTGTTATTACTATATGAGTTATTTGTTTTACTAAGTAACGGTTGAACTATTTGAAACCTTTTTGCTTTATTCGTTTGAACGATTTTGACTAAAACCCGACCTCAGATACAATATATACCTACATTATATTTTATTATTTTAATGAACTGCAGTATCTACATAGTGTACATTAAAAATTGTATGGTGTCAGGAATTTTTTTTTAGCTGATCATTCAAGTTTCGTCTATATCACCTACGTCATTTTAATATTTTATTTTAATAATAACCAATTTTTATTAAATAATGTAACACTTTCTAAATAGCCCATCTTAATCACGAAAAATAGAAAATAACATAAAATGACAGCTTAATAGTTTATTTTTTTTACCTGTGTGTGACTAAATAGATACAAATTATATCTAATCGGACATGATTTGAATGATGTAGTGTATATATCTCCTATGATAATGAATTTAAAAACCTTGAAAAACATTTTTTATCAATAAAAGAATTAAAAACACGTACCCAATCTCTAATGAATATATTATTATGATGATGCGAATTCCATATACAAGCTAGTAGGTAGATATATTTAATATTTTGATGTTTGATTTCACTACAGTTGACTTTCCAATGACTAAAAGACAACACGGAATGTTAATTGCTAGTAAATGTTACAAGTTATAAGTTTTAACTATTGTTATATGAATACAATTCGTGTCACTAAGACTATTGTTAGTTGATGAGGCACTAGCTGTCAATTATTATGTAATATGGAATTGATTTAATTGTTAAAAGTTTTAATTTCATGGATAATAAAATAAAGTATTATACTTTTGTTTGTATCCATAATACAATAACTGTATAAGAATTATTTGAATAATAATACAACATAAATATTTTTAATTAATTAAACGAAATATATCAAAATGTTCAGATGCAGTTTAAAATAAATACTCGATTGTTATTAAAACAAGTTTTTTTACGAAAAAGTTATACACGTATGTGGATATATAAATACACGTTAATAATATAACTGAATTACAAAACGATAGGTATATAAATATAACTTCAATATTATTTGTAATTAATACTTAGATAGAAATTTAAATTTCTTAAATACTTAAATTATATTTCAATGATTTATGTAAATATAATGTTTTTAATGAGAAAATTAATATGTGTACATAGTTACTTGTAAATAATTCAATATATCATTAACATAATGTATTAAAAATGGGTTTTTAATAGTGGTAAACAGACAACAAATTAAATATTTATCGGAAAAATTATAGTTAATTATTCAATTATTTATTGTTTAATACATTATTGGATAACGTCAGGCGATTGTCGCTTGCAACATCCTGTGATTTTATGTAGACATCTACAAGTTAAAATTATAAATTGCTTTTATTCATAAAATATCTTACGAATTCATATTCAAAATTATCTATATTTTATAGCCAATACTGTATAATATCAACGTTTCCCAAAGTGTGTTCCGTAGAATAATATCAAAGGTTCCGCCAGATGTATGTAATTATTGAGAAAATTAATTGAAATCAGATTTGGAAAAAAAAATATTAAAATTTTGATTGAAAATTGTTTTTTTAAACTAATATTTTATAAAGAATAACCATTAACAGTATCCTTTACAAACATTTTGTAAAGTATTGGTTTTCTTTTTTTTTTTTTTTTTTAGAACAATTGAAGTTGTGTTGGAATTAAAGACATTTTGGTTCTGCGAAACACAAACTATTTTTAAAGGTGTCGTGGTCGTTTGGGAACCGTTGCTATACCGTATACAATATGTTATCACTAATTTAATTATTTGCTCTAGATATGTTTGAGAAATAATTTGAATAATAACACAAAATTAGTTTTAATTAATTTTAACTCGAAGTTTTTCTATAGTTTCATTATATTAGACGTTTTTTTTTATTCTACGAATCATGTTTTTTTTCTATATACATAGTAACATTCACCTATTCTTTGTTAGTACCTATCGTATAATTTATTATACTATTATCTACTGGAACTGAAATCATAAAATACTAGTTGTCGATAAAAATATTTTACAATTTTTCACATAAAAATATAAAATCGTTAAGTGGAATACCTACCACAGTTGAATGTGTAGCTACCTACTACAAAGCATCATGATTGCTATACATGAGTTACTAATAATTTAATAATGTATACAATTACCAAAACAGTTGTATATTACAATATAACGCATAGCCGCATAGGTACTTATAAACAAAAGCATAGAGTATAACGGAACGTTTTGTTTTCTTTTTGAGAACAAGAACTTGTCTTTTTTTCTTTAGTAGAATATTCTAGGTTAGGAAACAATAATAATTGGCTTATTAAGTTTATTTCTATAGGAAGATATTTCGATGTGCAAAACGTGATATTCACTACTAAATTAACTATACAATAAAATCATAGTTAAGGGCAATCATTTTTTTTCACAGTTTAATTTGGCTCAAATATATTTGCTCACAATACAGACTAACTAGGTACCATTATATAGGTACCATTATACGCGTTTAAAACCGTATGGCGGTGTCTAGATGGAAATTTTTAATTAATATTATAATTTTTTTTTGTTTATTTTTTTACGCTTTCCTACGTTTACTTTAAACACTATATTTTTAGTTAATAAAAATATAATATAATATAATTTACAATCTACAAATAACTATAAAATAAGAAAATTTGGTGTTATTCATAGTAATTATAGACACACACATACGATAAACTATTCACATATAATAATATTTAATTAACTTTTAAAATAAAATATCTCTGTAGGTACTATTTCTTTATATTCAATTTATATATTTTATAATAATGAATAGGGTTTAACATTGTATTTATTGTTTAATTTACCAATGTTTACATTTCAATGTGGTTACAAGAAAAATTATAAAATGTTATATCATAAAGCTACTCAACAACATACATGAAACATGATTAACATGTGGTAATATGCACAAAAATACTCATTATACTCGTATGTGTTTTAAAACAACTTGTAAGTGAAGTTTAATGAATAACTACAATATATTATGAAATAATATGCAGTCAATATTTCTAAAAATATAATTGAACGATAGTGTTTTTAAAATGAAGATCATATAGACAAATATTGCTCGTTATCAAAAATAAAATATTGTGATTTTATATTTTATAAACTAGCAATGAAACTATTTATTGAATTTCACTCTATAATAAATATAGTTTATAGAAAAATCATCTACTTGAATAATATCTTGTGATATCACATTGAAAATATTAAGTGTAGACACTAAAACTCACAATAAAAACTTTAAAAATATAATTATATACAGTCCTTGTCCCTTGGATGATTATTTAGTACCTATATAATATGGAAGTAAATTTCGCAACAAAAAAATAGATTTCAGAAATCCATGGTTGAATAATTTATAGTAGCTGCTGCAGATAACATATTATAATATAGAACGACCGTCGTCGCTAGTGCACAACGCGCATTCACACGTATATAAGACAAATTAAAATATTATAATAACTTATATTTAGCTACTGCGCATGATAATTTGTATGTATTAAGTATTAAATAACCTCCGTATCTCTCCATCTACGCTTTATTTATTAAGGCTCATTGAACATTGATTAAAGTAAAAAAGTAACGAAATTGGCTAGTCGACGAAGTGACTGTTAATTTACTAATATTATAATACAATAATACTGAATCCTTATGTTTGATTTTTGAAATTGTAAGAGTAATGTATAAATATTTATATATATATTTTTTATAACAAAATGGGCCGTGGCCGAAAGTACAGAGTAAAATATGAATATATTCAAGAAAAATATAAAATTTAATAAAGTTCAGAACAACTTTAGCAGAAAGAAAATGACAGATCTTCATTAATATTACAAACATCGGTACACCATGAGAACAAATGGGGGCTAAAAGAGAAATGAAAAAAGGATACATTTTTTGAGAATGAAACTATGAAAGCTAGGCATCTTGAAATTAAGTAAACTATTAATAACACAGTGCAATCAATAGAGCCACTGTGTTTAGATTTCACTATATTGCAGATAGCAACATTTAAATAATTATATTTTATGTGAACAGGCTGTGAAGTGTGGTTATTATTCTAGTATTAACAGAATTTGTTTTAGAATCATTAAAATCGTATATTAATGACATCATTTTTCAAAATCAAAATTTGATAAAATCCATTTTTATTTGCCTGTGTAATATCTAGTACATCAGTTTAGACATATTCTCGTGGGCCGTGGCCGAGTGTAATTGAGTGAAAGTACAGAGTCGAAGTTGTTCTCGAATGTGGTTTACTGATTACGGTACGCATATGTGTATATGCAATATAGAAGTTGAATAAGAAATTTACGTACCCATCTTTATGATCTAAACTAAACTATAATTGTATCTATGAGTGTTTGAGTGAGTAATATATAATTTATAGTGGAAATCTCATCTCTCATCATACATGTTATAATATCATCATGTTTAATTATACATACATACAACGGAAATAATACTGCAGGGGGTGATTGTTATCTGACATGTACATAAAAAATGATCAATTTTGTGTTAACTATTCTTTTCTATTGTAATAATATTGGTGATACTAGCTATATTATCGGTTAATTGTTATTAAATTTTTTTTTCCAATATTTTTGTTCAATCAAACCAATAATTTATATACCTGCAGTTGTTAGATATTTTAACAATTATAGTCCGATTAGACTCAATAAGGAGTTAAAAAAAAAAATTGAAATATAAAAGTAATACAATGTATATTGGACACAATGGAGAACGTGTAGGTTTTGAGTCTTGTTAGCTATCGTATGACTGTGTGTTAGTGTAGTTGTGGAATATGGTTAAGTTAATATTAATTTTTAATAATAACAATGTGTGAATGGTATCCATATCGGTATTTCGTTATTATTTATTTACACTTAACTATTAAAGACTATATAGGAATTCTTTAGAAAAGTATATAAGATTATATCGTAATATTTTAATTATTGGCACTCTCTTTGGATTGAGTTTGGTCCATCAGTTTTCAAATCAGCACCCTCATAATGTATTTTGTAATTTATATAAATATATCATTATTATTTATTGATTTGGTCGTTGTTGCAGGTGCTATACTTGTTGCGGAAAATGAGCAGGAAAACCGTGGACGCGGTTCCGGCGCTTCGATCAGTGTTAGTCACGTCGTGCGAGACGTCCGTCGGACTTCAGCTTTGCGACCGGCTGGCGGCCGCTGGTTTCCGGGTATTTGCCGGCTACAAGCCGGACGTCCGGCCGGACGCGGCTGAGTCGTTCGACTGTGTGGTGCCGTCAGGCCCATCATCCGGAGCCTGCGCATTGCTCCGTTCGCGCGTCAAGCAGCGTGAATCTGCCACCGCGGACGTGGAACGGGCACCAGGAGGTATCGTGTTCGTGCCGTTGGACGTGACTCGAGAAGATTCGTTGCACGAGGCCGTGGTCACCATCAAAAGGCATCTGCCCGCCGGGGAAGACGGTTAGTATAAATCATCTCTATAAATTTGATAGCTCCGTGGAGCTAAATTGTTAACTTTAAACAATGGTAAAGCTATTGAATTCAGAGACACTCCCCGTCTTTACGACAGATGCCCTACTTAATAATATTGAGAAAGACTGGATGTTTGTACGATGTACATATGTGTGTAGATTATTGCTTATACTGGTAAATATCATATAACCTTGTCAGTATGCTTACGTATTTATATGGGTACAATAAAACTTAAGCACCTACCCACTAGTATGAAATACCATAAATTACGCAGTGTAAAACCTATATTTATGTGTAGTATATCGGGCAAGTTAGGTACTCTTAAAAAGTAGTATAAAACGAAAGCTATATAAAACTCATCAAGTCACTAGTCATTAGTCTGAAAAAAGCAATTAAATTAACATTAATAAAATAATGAATCTAAATCTGTCCATTAAACTTAAATCACAACATTCCATTCAATATAATATGTAAATTCTATTACAATTAACATTAATATAAATATGTTATAAAAATCATATGAGACATTTTTGTACGATTATTATTTTGTGGTGTTTAGAATGTCCTATGTTTGTATTCGTTTCATATTTAATTTTGTATACGATAGGCACTTGATGCGATCAATGATTCGTAGTTTTTTCAGTTTTATATTCATAGATAAAAAAGTTTTAAAATAAAAAAAAATGTTGTGTACCTATTGACTATTTTCCTATTTTCCTATTTAAATAATACATTTTTTAAATTCAAATACATAATAAATAATTGATTTTAATATTGTCGTTTATGTATAAATTTATTCACAGTAATTATATTATTTATGATTAATGTGGTTAAAAAATGATGGTAGAAGTCAATAGTATTACGAAATAATCATATTATGATTGTGTTGACAAGAAGTTAGTTAATTAATCACTGGCTTTAGGATGGGTCAGTGACCATCACTACATGACTACATTATATTTATCACTACATTACGTTTACATATAATAACGCTCATTATATCATTAATATTTTATATAATAAAAGTAACTAATTCCATGTACCTTAATTAGAATCGACGTAATTTTTAAGAAATATGCGCTAGTTGAACGTTATACGTTTTGTTTAAAACAGATATCTATCCGGAAATGTAATAAGAATGTTACCTATTTGTCGTCACACCTGAGTAAAATGTGTACATACTCGAGTATAATATTATAACGAAAAAATTGAGTACGAAATTATATATTATATAGATTGTTAAATTATCATATTATGCACTTCCACGTCTTTTAATTTTTAGTCATCTATACGCTTGAAAGTTGTATACACTTTTTTCATATTCCTTAACTTTTTAAATACGCATAATAGTTGATTCAGACAGCAAAACTCTATACCGTTGTTCATATTTTACGAACAGGTCATTTTTGTTCTAAAGAAATAATAAAAATAAATTGAATTTTACTTTAACGCTAACTCAAATTTAAGTATCTATTATGTTATTCGTAAAAGTCATAGAGTTATTCTACGATCATTATTTGTTAAAGTATGTAATTGGATGTTTCTGCGAATTATAAAAACGTTACACGCCAGCCTTTCAGAATGCTGAAAATATCGTATTTAAGATTACGAATTTATGGTAATAACGTGGTTTTTATGAATATGGAAGTACACAAATTAGTGTACAACCTGACATGACTTGATTAGATATATAATAATATACTGTTAAAATCATTTTGCTGAAATAATTTGTCGAAGTTTTACAAAAGAGATTTTCGTGTTTGGCATTCACTTAGCTTTTAAATAATAATTTATAAATGGCCATGAAACAAAAATACTCCGTATACTATATTATGCCTAAACATATATCTCTATGTGTAATTGAACCATTTTTTAATTTTTAATATGACACCTTCCCACAGTAACGTATTTAACTCACGATAGTACCGTTGTATAGTTAAGCTGTAATAAGAAGATAAGTTAAGGAAAATCATTTTACTTAGTTCAAGGTCTAGTATAAGAACATTGGTACAGTATCATATTTTAAAGGCCTATAATAATATAGCCTTCATTGTGTATACTAAACAACCCACATGATATGATTTATATATAATCCGTAAATTTGTTTCTCTATCAAATAGATTAACGTTTAAAATTGCATCATATTATAACATAATATATACTGTAAAATACTAAATCTATTGAATTCGTCTGGAAAGAAATAATATTATTAAAAATAAAAATCACAAAGTCATGACATTTTATAGTATGCCTATTAAACAAACAATTAGCCGACAAAATATTATACATAAATGATAATGATGACAAATTAATACAATAGAATTAAGATTTTTGTTAAATATTGTGTACTATTTAAATCATTAAATTAACCTACGGTAAAAATTTCCTTAAATAATACCAACATAGCAAAAAAATATTATCCTTGATATACCTAATTATTTATTTTTATCTTAACGCAGTGTCGCAGTGAATCAAATGATAATAAAAATTTTCCAATAGTAATACAATTATTTTTTAAAATACAAACATTTTTTTTTAAATTTTAATAAGATAAGCAAGCGAGTACCGCTCTGTTGTATGCCTTTTTATTAGATATCAAGTGGTACCTGTTAGAGAGTAAATCACTGTGATGGATTTTGTTAAATTTGATTTCAATGATAACCCTTTGTACCTTTACAATAAAAATCGATTCTGAATGAAGACTATTTAAATTTTAATAATCATGGTTACACAATAATTAATTTAATTGTAACATTAGACTATCGTATAAATTCCCATTTTAATTAATTTTTCGTATGTTATTCTCGATAATAACAAAAAGTACTAAGAATATTTAATTTTGACCTCTCTAAAGTGCAAGCAAGATATTCAATTTGCTATCCAAAACCACCATCAAAGTGAATATTGAAACATTTTATCGACTAATAATTGTATTTACATACATGAATAAAGCACACATTATTGTAAAATCGATATATTCATCGCTCCTCTCAGAATCTAAAATTACACATAAAATAAAAAATAAAGTAAAAATAAACATAAAATAAATGACGTTAAAATATATATTTATAACTAAGAATGCTAAATTAAATTCATATATTTTAAATCGGGGAGTCATAAAACGAGTTTTTACTTAATAAGGCATTATATAGGATTGATGAAAAAGTTCATCAACAGTCTGTCTCCTGTAATTATTCATGTTATATTTAAAATTTAAAGATCAATGTCTTGTTAAATGTTGATAATATTAATATAGTTAATAATAGGAATGAAAAGGAAAAGAAAGTATTTTTTACTACTGCAAACTGCTTAGATTTAAATGTTAGATTATTATTAACTCATTTAGACCCGACGATGTTCACCAGCATATTTAATTGGTTGAATGTGCATCATATATATTTTGATTATATCTTTCAAAATAGTTATTATAATTATTATATTGTACACTAATTTTTTTTTTTTTATAATCATTATAATTTTGATTTTTATAATAATATACTTGCCTGCTAGACTACCGCAATTACCAATACACTTAATTATATTTTTAATTAATAAAGTTTTGCATTATTATATTCTGTTATTCCTAAATGATAATTTTTTTTTTAAATATTAAGAAATATTAAAATTTGAATCATTATATTTAGAATAAAGTAAAATATGTTTCAAGTATCTACGTCTAAAAAATTTACCGAATTTTTCAGAAATTATTTATTTAAAAACACATCAAACAATAGTATCTCAATCGATTTTTATAAAATAAAGTACAGTAAATGTAATGTTAATTTATACTTAATAATTTTTGTTTTAAATTTTTAGTTTTTTATTATATATGTATACGTTTATGAGGGTATCTTAAGTAATAAGTTATATATATATATATTATACATTATACGTACTGAATTTTAGAGAAAAAATATATTTTAAATAATATCATGTGCATTTAATTGAATATTTACGCATCAAAAATGTCATAAATCATAATTGAATGGTATTTTATCTGTTGACTGTAGCTAATTAATAATTTGATACAAAAAAAAAAACATGATTTTGATATAAAAATCACAGATTTCCTAGATGGGTAAATCTGTGGCTGGCGATTATGGTAACTACTAACCATAACCTACATTCGCTAAAACAAACCGAACATTCTATATTAATCGTATCCGTAAAGTGAGAGTAGAGAATATCTTAATAATTTTTGTCGTTGAAAGAAATAATGTCGAACGCATCTTAAATTTTAAACACGTCGTTCTCGCCTTCTCTGATACGCCGTGTCCTCGTAAATAGGTAATTGTTTTATTTTTTATTGATGAATTCAAACGCATAGAATATAAATATAATCTGGGTTTTAATACTATTGAAGTTTTAATTTAATTGCAATAATTCGCGAAACAGTTCACATCTATACATGCTACTAACTATCACTATATTATCAAACATAAAATACACACTAAAATAAATTAAAATTACAATTGACCGTAACACTTATTTACATTTAACATATAATTTAAATAAACTATGAGCGTTTAATCGTAAACATTAAATACTATGCACCATTATAAAAATATAGTTTATTTTAATCTATATGATGAGAAAAATAGTTTTGAAAGAAATATTTTTGTAGGTATTGAAATCGTAGTTTTTTGTTTGTATGAATTCGTAGTTTTTTTTTTGTTCGTATTAAAAATACTTCGTATATTATTTTTAGGCATAAATCGAAAAGTATATTTTCATATTATATACTTATACAGGTACTTCGAATGATTTGTCACGAGTAAAAATGTAAAATAATACAAATTGAGTAGCTATTTAATAACAACCATACACATTTGAGTGTCATTGTTTTAATTTTTTTTGAATAAATATTTATTGAAAACAATATTGTCACGGTAAAACGTGATAATATAAAAGTAAATATAAATATTTTCTTCGAAAGTCAAAGAACGAGAAAAATTTGTGTAGTTTTATAATAAAATGTAATCTTTTACGGAGATCAACGACAGTTAAAATAATTTTGCTTTAAGAATCAACCGAGACTTTCTCGATTTTAATATTATAGAGGTGAAAATTATATTTACGTGCACATTCTCTATGTAAGCGGCATAATCGATTGTGAGACGTATCTACGTTTTATAAGAAGTATTAGTGATAATAGGTAATAATTATACAAATATCCAACAAAATTCATCAGTTATGACTTATAAATTTAAATTATATATAATATGTTAGTGTCTTTATAATGCAAAAGTCATATGCTAAATAAAATAAAAAAAAAAAGCGCATAGGTACAATAATATGTTATAATATTCATATTTATATTTTTATTATAATTTGTTTGTATACTTTAATGTACAAGTGGGTGTAAAATAAAGTTTCTTTAATTTCAAAATAGAGTTACTTTTTAATTATGCGGATTGCGATAATAATATAGGTACAGTAACATACATACAATTTCAAATATAATTTTATTATAAGTGAGGTTTATTAATTACGCATTACATTATATTATTATATACTATATAATATAGTCAAGTTTAAATGTTTTACTCTACACCAAGGCTACTCAGTAGCCTAACCTGCCCGTTATATAATATATTTAAATACATATAATATACTATGGTATATGATAACGTCATGATGTACCTATACATGCATATAAACTTATAAAAACTTTGAATAAATTGAATTTAATATTGGTAAACTGAAATTATAGTTACGTAGAAAACGTATTTATTTATCTACTATATTAAATGCTTATAAATTATTTATCACCGACGATAGGTACGCCGTATTCGATGTCACGTCGATAAAGATATGGGTAAAGATTAAGATAGGTACATGTATTTTCCATCAGATATATAGATCAGGTAAAATGTGTAGGTATGACTAATAAAACGCTATAAATTTACAACTATATTACATACCTAGCTTATATTTTTAACAGTACAAATAATATAACCCGTTTATTATACGAATTACTTCTGGAATTTATCATTTATTACATTTCAAATATTATGACATGTGAAAAAAGTTAAATAGGTACCTATTTATATTCTATACGTTATAAGTTATAATAACAACATTGGCGGATATTGGGGGGACTTGGTGGGGCTTAAGGCCTTAAGCCCCCCACGAATGTGACCAATTAACCGCTTATGAATAACAAGTTTTATATTATAATATATCAAACACAATGTTATTATTAAATTTGATATGGTATATTTACTGTTGGTATTAAATATATTGTATTAAGTAGGTACTATATAGAACTAAAATCTCAAGTGTTAAACTCAAAGTGCAGATATACCATGTGATTAGTATAATATTTGTTTATACTGATTTACAAGGATAAATACCGTTCGTGAGATAAAAATTATCCCAATGATTGAATACATTTTCGTTAAAACTGTTTTTAAAAACCATATATTATAATGTGTAAACTATCAAATTTACTCTTACAGTTTCATTATAGCTTAAAATTGTTGTACGGTAAAAACAAATGTGTCTCAGATAAACAAAGTAAGATAATTAAATTAGGTAAGTTCATAATTATACGAGTCATAGAGCGACATTGCTCATCTCATTATTTTATTGTTCGGTGTACAGTAGTACAGTATACACATAAATTAGTAAATTACATTTTACAATTTCACACACAACTAATTTGTAGTTCTATTCATGTACTGCGTATTTAAATATAGACGATGTTAAAAGTTAAACTCTACTGCACAGTGCACATAGATATGGGCATATGGCGATGGAATAAAATAGTCTTAAAATCAAACTATAATTATTGGCAAATGTCCATTGAATACCGTTCTGATACAGTAAAATGTTCGTCTTATCCATAAGGCATAAATTATTCAAAACGAATATTATGCAATAAATTATTGTTTTGATGCGCACACACAAAAGGAAAATATTATAGTATGATACACGATTCGTTCTGATTATTCGAAATTAGCAGAGTTAACAAATTTTAAGCTTAACGTGTGAACATTATTGTGTGTAAATTTAAAATACTGAAAATGTTTCGGTACACATTTCATAAGGTATAAAAAACGTGTTTTGTGTAAAATTTTTATTTAAATATTTTTAAAATAAAAAAGATGCTTACAAAGTCTAAAAATATGCTTAACACGTTATAACGTTGTACATAATTAATTATAATTTTGTTTTTAATACTTTATAATTTTACATCGACTGGTGGTCATTCTATAGTTTATAGCTACTATTTCTATGTATTTGTACTAAAAACCTACATATTCAATATAATATAATTAAAAGATTTGGTTTGGTTGGTTTTGTATACACATTACACAGATCTATGTATATAATGTCGACTATATCTCACACAATATATATGTGAATTTGATTTTTCTAAATTAATTTTTAAAAATATCTAAATTAGTACTAAATTTACTCAGTTCTAGTTTTATTTAATACTATTTAGGTACATATATTATTATAATATTATGTAATTTATACGTATATGTGGTATATTGGTACTTAATATATCATCGGTAACTAAGAAGTATTTTTTATTCGGATGGAAATCTTTAATTATCTACGTATGTTGACCTATATTGATGTTATTGAGTATTAAAATTTAATTACACTATTGGCTAAACGTTTGTTACTATAATATAAACGAGTTGGTTTTGCTCTTAGCAGAAGCAACAGGTTTATATAACTAGGAATCTAGTGCGTTTGGCTAACGGGCAAATATGTGTTATGTTTATATGGGGCACAACGTGCCCAAGGGTTAGCATAGAAAATTGTTGGAAAATAATTCTTTTCTACTAATAGGTAAATAATCAACCATAATAATATTATTTTGTTATTTAGATGTATGTGAATTTCCGCAAATGTGGAAAAACAAAATAATAAAAGGGACATTTTCCCTACTCAAATATTTTACCTAACAAACGTTAAAATTTTCGTGTTTCCATTCGTCATCTTTTTCGTCTCGCATATTATTCGTTAGGTTATTTTATGCAGTATTATATGTATTATATTATATTGTACTTTTAACAAATGATGTCATTTGTCACAGTTTGATACATTAACTTCTACATTTTTTTTCTCTATAATATACTGTACACACACACACACACATATATATATATATTATGGACATATATCGCACGCGTAGATTATGACAGAAAATATCTAAATAGTAAAGTGACAAGTAAAAAAAAATTACACGATCGAAACGCTATATATACTTTCTCTTTGACAACCGCCGCACCATGTGCTGGTATGTTGTGTACTGTTAGGCTACTCGGTCATTCACATCGGTGACCGGCCCTGTTAGAAGAAGTAATACAATGATCGTAGGTATACATAATATGTATATCTGTATACACTATATGAATACAATAAAATATTAATATCTGATACGTCCGCGCGACCGTATATATTATCGAAATAATAATTACGGAATAGAATGGAAAAAAAATGTTATATACTGTGCTCTATTTGTTACGATAATTACTAATTAGTAGTTATATTCCTTGTGCGTTCTCTTTGGAAGGTAGTACAACGATTTTTGTTGTGTATATTGCGTTTCGATCGAGCCTGCACACCGTAAGCTTGTATTATCACATGAGATTAATGATTGTGTACGTGTGTGCGTCTGCAGCGTAGTGAGAGATCGGTAGTGTGATTACACAGGAGATGATTGTTATAAATGTAGTATGCACACAGGCACACGTACCTATATATTAATTATTATAAGCCCTATCAGTAGAAACAAAATAATAATAATAATAAAAACAACAACAATAACAATATAAGCGTATACTACACTACCATGTGGTAATTATATTATGCTATCCGAAAAAAAAAATACGATAAATTGTTTACGGCTGATGAATTTAACAATTATACAACAATAGACGAAATAATATGGTGTAGTTAGCGTGCGTTTTTTTTTCTCGATCACAATCTCCGAGTCTTGTGCACAAACATTCTGTTTGTCTATGGTCGCTTAAATATAATACTATATATGCGTTGTCGCGGTAGTCTGGATACTAATAATAAGTAATGAATAATGAATATTATAGGTATTGGCTGATTAATCGAATTCGGTTGACCGGCCAAGCAGAGTGTATCAAATCAATCGGTATAGATATATAGGCATAATATAATAATCATCAGGACTTTTACGATTACTTCCTATATATTATTATTACCAAGCTGTTTATAGTATTTATAGCGGTCTCTGTAAATTGATCGTAATTATTTTTTGTTTTGTTTTTTTTAATCCAAAAATCTATTAGTTTTTCACAAGACCATAATCTTCTTTATATTTATTTATATACGTTTAATATAAAAATACTGTACATTTTTACTCGTTTGTTTCTATAAAGCGTAATATGAATGCGTCGTATGCGATATTTAAATGTATTTGAGTGAACTTATAGCCATCTGTATTATTAATATTATTTGAAATACGGTACATTAATGTGTATGAATTGGGGGAAAATAAATGAATATATATATATAGAGCACTGATTAGGTAAACTATTATTATGACTATAATCTGATTATCTATTTGCCGTTAACCACATTTTTGGTTTTCCGTTATGTTTTAAAAATCTCGTGTACCTATAATGGATTAGTTCCTAAATACTTACTATACATTTAAACAACCGTTTTTTTTCTTAAGAGATTTGGCGATCTTTTAACTCAAAAATGCGATTGAACAAACAATAACAATTATTACTCATACACAACGGGACAGGACACTCCCACATAATGATTTATGTATTGCCTCTTAGACACTCCTTAAAAAAAGTCACATTAGATATAAGATAGGTAATTACTTTTAGACCGACAAAATGTACCTACTGTACAATACAATATAAAAATACACAATGGAAATCGTCAAAACCAATTGGATATATTTTTAAAATCGAGAAACCATATGATTATATTTTTTTATCTTTTTAAATATTAATAATTTAGTGTCACCATGAAAAATATAGCAGTGGATAAAACAATCTATATCTTAGAAATAAATACTGTAAAATAACTTGTTTACGACTCTGTAAGACATTGAAACCTATCACTTATCCCCAATCAATACTCACCTAATGTAATATAATATAATGTGTAATATAACGTGATTCTAAATTATTATAAAATCTTTCAAAAAATTTTTTTCATGAATAACATTTTACTAAATGGCAATCATATGTAAGATGTAAACTACTATTATAGAATAAAAAGTTCTTACGTTACTGACAAAAAGTTTACCTTGGTATATTAAATTACAAGCAGTTTATAAAACTTGAATTTAATATATTTTAAAATTATTTTACCTACATAGGGTAAAAGTATTTAAAATCTATACAATATACATGATAGGTATATGTAGAATATATCTAAAGAATATTATAATCTATACTTATAACTATTAACTATTAGATACCCACAAACACAAATTCGCACTCACACATATAATATATATACACACTTTATGATATACCTTATACATTTATATTATATATTGTGAGATACTACGACAACGGATAGGATAATATAGGTGTATATAATGGAATGAAACTTCAATCGGTTATAGTGCAATAAAAATTTTTATATCGGATCGGATAACGAACATTATATACAGCACTGATATTATACACTAGTCTGATGACTAGGAAAATATTGTTATGGCTAGTGCTTATATATAATACTGCATAGTACATATTGTGTATAATATAAGAAATGAGAATAGAATTTTTAACAATGATAGCCTAGAGTAATTTTTTTCATCTATACGTTGTATTATTTCGTATACTTTATAGTTTATATAATATGTGTGTGTGTGTGTTAGAACGACAATATTGAATGGTACACGTATTTTCGCGAATATTTCAGGTTTTCGCATCCTGACTATGTCTGAATGAAAAGTAATTATTGTTTGTTGTCAAACGTTCTATAGATAATAAGTACTACAACGGTGGTTTTTACAATTTTACGGTCAAACCATAATTGGTTAGAGATGATAGAGAAAAACGACGACTATAGGTATACGAGTATACTGACCGGCGACCACGTGATTCGTACCACACTGCCACCGTCGAACGAACATTACACAGGAAGTTGTAACTTAACTCTAAACCTTTATCGTGACAAGTCATTGTAAAGCATCGTCATGACGAGAAGTACAATAAAGTCCAGCAAGAAAATCTTTATAATATATTGTATTATGCAATGTAATATGTGTGAAGTACATTGTAAGTGTTGCATGCACCTATCTATAATGCGTATATTATGTGCGTATCGTGTATGTACAATGCACACGAACTATGAAGCCATCGCAAGAGAGTTGAATAATATCGAAGACGGCTGGTTTGGGTCTTATATTATAGCATTAACGTCTATGTAAATACGTTCAAAAAAATCATTTTTTCTCCCTCTCTCACACATACACACGCACATAGATTATTATTTTCTGTTGGCCAGATGCCGGTTCGGACTATCTATATGCAGAAGTATAATATAATGATGCCATACCCTACTCTTCGGCAATGCCTGTATAATAGTACATAATATATTATACTTATACATATGTATATATATTGTAAGTACACAATCCTGCAGTATAATACTACGAGCAGTGTATGATGTCAGTCACGCGGAGGAATGTGTACGCCCGAGATAGATTTAAGCAAACGGGCGTACCTCGCTACAGTCCTTGTGAACAAGTTATACATTAATAATTATTATTATCATTCTATACGCGGCAACCTTGCTGGCTAACTTATTTTTTTAACGGCGACTCTACTGCCCGATTGCTCGTACGTGATTGTGACAGCTATTAACATTCTACTCGACCCTTAGGTACAATTAATATATTAAACAACTGTACAAGGATCATAATACTACGTATATAATATATACATTCAGGACAATAGTAAAAGTCATACGAGATAAACTCATTACACACGTACCCGCGTCGAACAATAATATTATGATAGATGACACATTAATACAAATTTGAAAATTTAGCAATCGTTGCAGTGTTTGAATTATTTATTTACAGTCGTCGTATAAATTAATTAAACACTTATACTCATTTATTAATATTTACCACAATTATATTGTTAATTTTTTTTTTTACCGACAAACTTCATAGTAAATTGTATCAAACGGTTTCAATAATTTGTTGGTAATTTTATACATGGTATTAGCTATTGATGTTATAATATTGATTCATCATTTACTAGTAATTACTTATAAATTATAAGTTTTAACTATTCATATTGAAATCATAATAATAATCTACATACCAAATTATTGTAAATATTTAGCTATTATTACTTTTAAATAAACACAAATTTACGATTTACATACTATAGTATGATATATATTTAATCATATTTATGTACATAACGATAACGTTAATAAAACTAATTCAAGTTCATATAAATGGCCGCAATTATTTAAAATATTAATGTTAAATTAATAATAAAATGTATTTACCTAAGACTAAATTAAGTTTAATGTATCCTTGAGTTATTAAGTCTCTTACTTTTACTAATACTAACTAATGATTTTTATAATCGATACTTTTTGATGGTCATTTTTAGTTTATTACTTGTACCTATAAATAGATTTTATTATAATTTTCAAGTTATTTTTTATATATTACAAGTTTTTTTTCAGAAAGTATTTTAAGAACAACAGTAAATACTGTAAATAAATTAATAAATATAAACTCATATGGGTTTATTTTTAATTAAAATATCTTTGAGACCTATTTAATTAGTAAATATAATTTTAAACTTAATAAAAAAATTTTGTAATAGAAAGAAACGTGACAAAAATACATAGAACAAATAATGAATTATATTAAAATAATATAATATCGTGATAATATTATCATAACTAATATATATGTATAATAAATTTTAAGTATTAGTTATAATCTAAGTTTACATTTATAGTAATAATAAGATTTTTTTACAATGTTAATAAATATCTTTACTTAAGTACTTAAAATTCTAAACAATTTAAACTGTAACTTTAAAAAAAAATACTGATACATAAATGTTTGATAAATGTATGATATTACTACCCCAAAAACTGTATTTAGAAGAAAATAGTATAAGTACTTGTATCACTGTAAGACTACCAACCATCGAGTATTTCAAACAATATACTAAATAAAGAATTTCACTTTACAATATATTTTAACAAAAATATTATTTTCTAACAGTTTATTGACAGCTTATTATTTTTTTTTTAGGTTTATGGGCAGTCATAAATACCGCAGACGTATGCCTGAAGGGAAGAATCGAAATACAAGAGAGTGTTCAATGGGAGACGCTATTTAAGACTAATGTTTTTGGAACACTCAAGGCCGCCAGAACATTTTATCCTTTACTAGTGAGCCAAAAAGGTAAACAAATATAATTTAAACAAAAGTTATCTTATAACTGATATAAATAGTATTTTTTTTTAATATTTATGTGTTAGATAGGTAATATTTCAACAATTAATTTCAATTTCCTTTAATAATAATTTTATCTAACATATCATTATAAAACTGTTTTTTTTTTTTTTAATGAAAACAATATTAAAGTTTATGGTTTTAACAATGTAGAAAACTAGTGACTATACAGCCAAAAAAATAAATAAAAACTAAGATTTATAAACTTAAAATTTGTGCAATAAAATAAATTAAAAATCACAAAAATAATTATCTTAATAATACCAATAGTTTAAAAATTTAATAAATATTTATTTATATAGACATTGTTATTAATTAAAAAATATAAATACTTTGTTTAAATTCATTTGTATTATATATTCTTATATTAATTGTTGCTTTCGTTTTCTTCTGTTTTTTATTTTTCAAATAGTTAGTGGGCCTTCACTGTATCTTCTATTCTAATTGTTTATCTCCCTAGTCTCTTGGAACTTTTATAAGTATCTGATGATTCTATCTATTTCATTCAAAGATTTTAAGAAATTTTTCTTGTAAATTTGTCATATTGTTATTTGTTTAATTATTTTGCCATTAGCTCTTCATAAATAACCAAATTATTCCACTATTCAACTCCGTACGAACAAGAGAATAGTTTTGGTTCTTCATAAATATTATATACAATTTGTAAATCAAATATTTATATAGATCCAAATATACTTTTTATTAATACCTTTTTTGAAAATTAAGCTTCTGCGCTACTTAGTTATTCATTTTTAAATCTGAATATACATATAAAGTATTTTTAATTACATTATTCAGTTATACTATTGGCTTTTGTCTATTGTTTGCATTCGGGTGTGGATACATTTGATTAATACAATGAAAATACTCAATATTAATATTGACCTTTTATAACAATTTTTATGTATTTTCAGGTCGTTTTATTAACTTTGGTACATCCAACGGACATCCTCGCCGTCAAGGAATGACTGCGTTCGACTCTGCGCGCCATGCCGTGGTTGGTGCTAGTTCCTCGCTAAGAGAAGACTTGAAGGATTTGGGTGTACATATAATTGTTATAAACACCAATCACATTCAGCCGGAGCACATGTTCGAACCGGTGCGGTCTTCTGGAAAAGCTAATGAACAAACGCTCAATGAAATGTTTATGAAATCGACTTTACCCGAGTATGCCATACACACACTATTGGACGCACTACTCGAGCCCAATCCTAAACCTGTGTACGCTTTTGAAAAACCATCGATGTTTAATTGCAATAACTTTTCCAAAAAAATTCTGAAACCCGAACGCTACGTCGGTTATGAAAATATTTAATTAAATAACCTTGACTATATATTTTAAAATAGTGTACAAATTATAACAGACCAATTTATGGTATTAATGAAATTGGAAGAAATCAAAGTTACATAATTGTTTTATTTTATTATCATAACATTAAATATATTATTATATTTAAAGATTATCCAAAGAACATTATTAAATGGTCAGTTTAGTTTTATATAATATGTTTTTAAATATTTATATGTTGTATTATTATTGTAAAATAAATGTTCATACTGATTTAATTGAAAACTCTGCCAATGTACCGTCAATTCGTGCCTATATATAATATTATAGTTATTATCGTTGCTATACGAAGAGAATGATATATTGATATTGCATAACATTTAATTTAATTATACAAATATATTTAATTTTTATCAACATGTATTTGTATATTTTTTGAAAACCAACTAGTAAATAAAAAAATATACTTTCTGTTGTATGTAATAATTTTATTGTATCATATTAGTTCATAATCCATAATAGTAAGTTATAGTCATGTTGCTTCAAAAATAAAATATCCTTTTCTATCATTGTTCATAATATTACTAAAAATAATAATACACTATTTTTTGCAATAGTTATATTGACTTAACAGGTATATACAGTACATACAGATATGTCAGTAGGTAACTTAGAATTAATCCATTATGCAAACATAAATAATACATGAAATGATTAAATCTTAGACTATTACAGCTATCCAAAATTCAATTCTGTAGTTAATACATTTAAATAATATTAAATCTATAGCAGTAAATCAGTCGCATTGATAAAAAAAGGTATCAGAAAAGTCTAATATAAAGGTTTTGCAGAAGAAAATATTTTAATCCAATTTAAAGATCCAAGTGATCTTTCGGAATTATTTTCAAAATATATTTACATAATTAACAGATAATCAGAATTTGCAAACAAAAACGTCATAATTATAGTGTTATACATAGGGAGATATTAACAAACAATTAAAATTAAAAATATATTTAAGTAGACAGTTTTAGAAGAAAATAATAAAATACCATAAAACAATACTTTATGGCTAACAAAACAAATAAAGAAACCATTAAATAAAACATAATGCAAAGAGAAGTATAATATTGAATATCATTTATCAAAAACACAATGCAAAATGATGTGATTTAAAACCATATTGGTTTATGTCTATATAATTATACAATACTTTAAATTTTTCGCATGTAAGATCTAAGCTTGAGTTTGTTTCTTTACTCTGGTTAGGTTAAAAAACTAATTTTACCTCTTTTTAGTAGTATATTCAGTATACACTATACAGTGGTTGCGACACTTCAACAAATAAGCCACTCTTCCAATAAACGTCGTCCTATCTTTACAACAAGAATAATTTCAATAACTCAAAATTAAATACTAAAGATAAAAACCGTGTTTTTGAAAAACCAAATTATGTACATTATCTGTGAGAAAGAGTAAGTTTTGACTTTCGGAACTTTACATTAATGTTAAGGTGTATTACTTACAAAATATATGTACTTACACAAAAACGAAAAAAGTCAATTTTATAAAGGGTATTATTCCAAAATCCAAATGTATGCGTTCTACCTCTTAAACTTTTAATGTGTCATACCTATATGTTCTGTTATATTGTTGTCTGTCTGTAACCTAGTATTTAATGTACGATTCTTAGATATAAAATTAAAATTTTTATGGATTTCTAACGAAAAAATAATTAGTACCTTTTTGAAATGTTGATGAATTTTTTAAAGTTCTATCTTTAAATTCTCATAAAAAAATATTTTAACTGTGGACCTTGATATTTTTTAATTGAAAATAAAAACAACACACGAAGAGCGTGGTGTTAAATTTTCAACCACTTCTACCCTGTAAATAATTGCAAAACAACATTTTCAGAAAAAAATAATTTTAAAAAAAGTCATGCGTATAAATTTCAAAAAAGAATAGAAAAAATTTTAAAACTCGGTCGTAAACAGAATATAATTTTATAAAATATTGATTAATTGCAAGTATTTAAGGTTATTTGTTAAAGTTATATCTAAAACACAAAATCGATGTTGTCAAAAATTGTTTAAAAATTCCCATTTTCCTTATTTTTTTTAGAGATTTTTTCTTTTGACCCTTCAAAACACTAACTATATCAAATTTTCTACCAACCACCTGCTTTTCATTTTAGAAGATGAAAGTATCTTTTAGACTACTCATCGTGTTTACAGACACACTTACACACACACAATACAACAGATCATTGTAAAATCAATACATTTTAGCTCCACTCAGAATATAAAATATTGTATAAATTTTGATGCTTAATTTGATGTACCTGATGCACCTAAATATATATATATACATTTATTATACACGAAAGTCTACGTAACATACAGTGGCATCATTTCAGTTTTTGTTAGACTAGGGCTACCCACCCAATTGCTGACCCAAAATTTTTTTCTCGCAGATTCACATAGCATAGTGTTATAATAGGTGAAGAGGGGGGTTTAATTTTTTAGATATTTAAAGGTCACATGTCTGATTTTAAATTATCAAATATAAACAATTTTGCCTATATTAATTATTAATTTTTTAACGAAAGATAAATATTATAACTTAATGTATCTGAGTGTAATATATATTGTATCATAATTTAATTTAAGGAGTTTGAAAAAATAATTAGAAAAAATGTGTAATACATTATCAAAATAATATTATGATATTAAATATTAATATAATTCAGGTTATACAATAGATTATTAATTATAATATTATGTATTTTATTAATTCGATAAACAATTAGAATTGATTCATCGGTTTTGGTTTTTATTGGTCAATACAATTACATCGTCTTAGGGCTGTATTGTTCATTTAAACATTTAAAAATATAAAATTAATATTATGATAAATTCTACGTTCAACTACTTTATATTATCTCATTGTAAGCATTGAATTAAATTAACATCAACTTTGGAGATAATATTTTAATTTAATTAATTTTACACTATAAACATTAAAAGGTGGTCAAATGAGTATTGTTTTGTTGTACATAGGTGTTGAACGGGTCATTGTTAAACGTGTGTTGAATTTGAATTCAATAATATATCATTCTATACGAAAAATAATTCTGAGTGGATATGGTCAATAATTTTACATCACTGTATATTAATTCATCATAATCTGTTTTTTGATATAGTTATTAAATTATTTATTTTACTTTTAGTATAAATTATGGTAGGTTATGATATCATTTTTTCTCTGATATTGACGATAATGTAGTTTTTGATTATTAAAATTATATTCATATTTCTTTCCGTTTTATCATTTTTTAAACATTCATATAACACAATTTAGTTTTAACTTTCTGTAAGTACCGTAAAACAGCAAAATTAGATTCATAATAATAATATAATGTTCGACAAACTTTCAAATGTCCACGAATAATATTTTTAAATTGAAACAAAATAATTAACATCGTTATTAATCATTGTTTAAATAGGTAATTTCATCCAAATTTGAACTTAAATGTTTATAAAAGATAATTTTTTTTTTTTTTAGATTTTACAGTTCCATTGCAAAAAAGTAGGTCAGCGCATTTCAGAGGTGAATGTTTGTCCATCGTCCCTTCGGTCCTCGGACAGGATAGTATAATTTTACTGTAGGTATTCGTTTGGAATGCAATATGATTGCATTCGATAAAAAACGATTCTGAGTGGACAATGGGATCTAATCTATGGTGATAAACAAAGCCGTAATTATTTTTTATTACATAATCGTGAAGTTGTACATTTTTTTTCTTTAACCGCTTTTATTTCGTGTATCATTTCGAAAATCGAAAAATGACCTCTTTAAAGTACCAGTTTAAGAACATTACATTTCAGAAAATATGCTACACTTGTACTTTTGAGCAAGTTTAGGGGGAGAAAAAGTGTTTATAGAATAAAAAATAGATAAACATCATTGTAAAACCAATACGTTCCTCACTCTCATCAGAATCTAAAACTTATGTGAATTCTTGTGTTATAATTTAAAAACATTGTAATAGATATACAAAAGAAAAGTTTTTAGAAATTTTAACTACAAAATATTTGTAATTTTTGTAATTTTTAATAAATGTATTTAAAATTCTAACTTTAAATGTATATAAAAAATAATTGCCTTTACAAAACTTCAGTATTTGGTTAGGTAGTTTAAAAATACAGGGTGAGGCAGTGAATTGGGCGATTTTAAAATAACTATAAAAACAAAACAAGTATATTTTTAATAAATATATTTATATGACCTGAAAGTATATAAAAAAGCATTAAAGAAGTGTTAATTTGTTATTTAATTTTTATAAATGATATCTCTAAGATGGTCCATGTTCGTTCTCAAAAAAATACGGCCCTATGATTCCTGAAGAAGATAAAGCGCACCAAACCGTTACTTTAGACTTAAGAGGAACGTTGTTGTGTGGTCCAACGATTCATGATGACTAAATTCTTATTTATGATGAACATAATTTTATAGTTGAAGTACGCACATATCAATTACAGGGCTTTACGTATTTATTTTAATATCGCCCGATTCACTGCCCCACCCTGTACTTTGTTATTTCATTTTTTTAATGTTTAACATTAAGTACATAATTATAATATTGTTATAAAGTTTTTATTTAATTTTTTTAAATTTATCAAAAATGATTATCTACGTCATGCCATCATATAATAGTACCTCTACTGCATATTTATAATATTTATCTGTATATAAATCTTATTCACAATCAATTCTTTATAAATTATTTAAGCGAATCAATTTGTTCATCCTTGACTGTATTTGTGTGGTTATTAATTGTAAAATAAAGTATAAAATAGCAAATTAGACAAAAGCTAGAAAGATCGAAATATTAATATTTCTATTTCAATTTCTCATATACTGTGTATTACTATTAGGTACTATTTAATATAATATATTTATATTATAATTCTAATTATCAAACATCTAATTATTTTATTCGTTTACATAATTAAATTCTACTGATAAAACAATGTTTATTAGTACACGTAGTTTTTACTTTTTTTTTTTAATTTAAAAAACAAAAATAATTTAAAATACAAGTAATTTTTTTACTTAATATGTATGGTATTATATATCGACATTATAATATTTCATTATTATATTATTATACTAGATTATAAACCTAACATGCACATAGATCACTCTCAATTTTCAATAATAATAATACATAATATTATAAAAGAAACTATTAGCAATGAACGCATTTAATACCTATAAAATAATGTTCTTGTATTATTATTATATTATATTATAAGTTTTATATTATTATTTGATCAATTTTATATAGACATTAGCATGTTCGAAGGCAAGTATGTCATTTTTTTAAAACTTTTTCCATAAAAAAAACTTTATTATACAAAATTAACTGAAGAATAGTATTATTTTTCTTCGGATAAAGAGAGATATAGTAGACTTTATTGTTTAACAGTTGGCCCCAAAAATACCTTTTTATACTAATTTCTTCCAAATAATCTTGAGCAAAATGCATCAGTATTCTCACATATTTTTATGTACTCAATTAAAACACCAATCCGCAAAATAAGGGTGGTAAATATGTAATTAATAATATTTATAATATGAATAAATATAATTACTATAAGCTAGTGCTTCACTATACAATTTGTGAAAAAAGTAAAATACTGTTAAATAAAAATAAAAATGTATATTTGCAGTTAAATACTCGTATATACATCTATATAATATAGATATTGTATTCTCTAATATAAAAAATACAAAAAATAGTACAAATAGATTATTGATATTTTGTGATACATGTATTGGGATAAAGCCTAATATAATTGTCATTATTTGTTACCTTTATCGGCTAGTTTATTCCCTCTTTACACCAGTTGAGCTATTATTATTGATTTAATTTTTATTGTTTTTGTATATTATATAATATATTATTTATTATTTACATATTATTTACTTTCCATATTTTACAGGTTGGTATTAAAATTGTGTATATAATAATATGTGAAGGAAATTGGTATATTTCAAATATGCCGAAAACAGCTACGAGGGAAATTGGTCAACACCTGTAGTAGATCTACATGTATTTAAATATTCAATGATAATCTGTTATTATTATACCAATCTATAAAAATGTTTAAATCATCATCATATTTAATTTGTTTAATCAGTTTAATTTCATTTGTAAATATTAACAATTTTAATTGTTTTATTTTATCGGATACATAATATTAATAAACAACCAAAAAAAAGTGATTTAAGTGATTTAAACATGTAAAACATTAATAATTTCTGAGATAAATTGTTGTATTTTACAATCTAAATTCGATTCTCTAAGATTGTATATTACATGTACTCTAGTTTCATTATTTATAGATCAAGATTTAATTCAACGAAGTTTTTCTCAGGATTATTTATAAATTATATATATTTGTGCACCATAGTTAAAATAATCCAATATTATTTGCTTAAAATTATATAGGTAATAATAATACGCAATAGTTAATTGCATTAAATTATTTTAATACACTAATGTATTATAAGGAAAACGGTTTTCTTACAGTAAAATAGTAGAATTCTTTAGAATTTTCTATACAAACATTAGCTGGGAACTTCATCTACTACAGTTCATGCAACCGAATATTATATATCCGTTAATGGGTTTGTCGATTCAATGGTGTCATAACCGGCTAGAGCGATTCTTAATCCATTATAATACATTCTATCAACTCTACACATTACATAGCAAAATAGTGATCAGTATTTAAAAATTGGTATATTGGTATGCTGTATAATAAGTAATAACATTATATTTTAAAGGATATTGACCCGTCGGGAATATAAAGTTTTAGTAAAACAACATGTTTGACGTTCACATACAAATATTGAAGGTATTTAATATACATCACGATATGAGCATTCGTTAATAACATTGCATTATGGGTATCTATTTAAATTTGTATTCAAACAAGAACACTTAATATGTATATATAAATGTGTGTGTGTGTACTTTAATAGTGATGTATCATATATATATATATATATATATATTTTATCAGAAATGATGTGTAAATTATAGATATCATAATTTAATAAATAATAATACCATCATGAGTTCAAGACTAAATTATAGTAGACTTACTTCTATATAGAAATCCTGGTAAATTCTGAATGAAACACACAGCGACGCAATTAAATCAGATGAAAAAAAAATTTATTTTAAGGTTTATATAAATACATTTTTTTTATGTCTGGAACGGGATGGATAAAAAAATTACATACTTAAGTATTAACGTTGTTTTCATTTACTATTGCTGCATGACTATAATTTTGTATCTTCTGACATTTCAAAATAATATCTATAGTGGGGGTATTTGCGAGCGTCAGGTAGAACAAGTGACCTGCCAAACTGAGAATCGTTCGAATTCGAATTTAATTTCATGTTCGTTCCGGTTCTGGATACTAGTGAGTACATTTATCGCAGATGAACGCCGTGGAGTGTATTATAATATAATATAATACACATTGTTGTCAGGTAATGTTTATCTTATTTTACTTTTTATTATAATAATTAAGAACCGAAATCTGATTATGTATTTAAGTGTTTATGTTAAAAAATTCAAATAAAGCAATGGTATTTAAGAATATTAATTATTTTAAAAGCCTAAACAAATAAATAGGGAATTTATTTTACAAGTTGTAATTTTTCAAATACATACTCCAAACTTTAAATTATTAAATTGAATTTAGTTGGTTCTTTAAAACTAGATTTATAATAATAAAGTATATTTTAATTATAATTTTCACCGTTCTTTAAGTAATACTATTTAAAATTTAAATCTAAAAATTATTATTATGCAATCAAGTTAAATATTTGATTACATCTTACAGACACGTAAGTTTTTAAAATATTACTCTTATAAAAAGAAAATAAATAAATACTATTTAATCAACTTAGTGTTGAACATTTTTAATTTTAAATGTATTGTTCTAATAGTTTAACTTTTTAGAGCAATAAATTTCAATCATCAATGATTTATAATTAATAATACTATAGTTGTATAAAATAATACACATTATATAACATATTATAAGGTAAAATATATATATGTAATATGCATATTATGTATACGTTTACAAAGTTTTATTATATTACAATTGAATTTTGATATTGCTTTTTTCGATATAAAATTTAAAAAAAATAGTAAACTATGAACAAATACATAGAATAAATTATAAAAGTTCAATAATCAAATATTCATGTTTAAAATGTTTAAATATAATACAATGTTATCTAATATAAAAACAGTATTAGTTATTGAGTTGATTTATATAAACACTTCCAATTTTATTATCTAATAGTTTATTATTATAAACATCTATAATATAAATTATTTATTTATATTTAAATTTTTAAATTATTAGGCGTTATAATCATGCCATTTATGGTTTATATAAATATACCTTTAGGCTATAAGTAATATGCAATTTTTAAGTTATTTTTGATATTCTTCAATCTTCATTAAAGAATTGGTTTCATATTAATACAATTGAAATAATATCAATATATTATTTTTGGCGTAACTAGTACCTAGTAGGTATACTTAATTATTTTCGCATGATAAGTTGTTTTATTGATTCAAATAGATAAAATATACACCTATATAATACCTGTATATAACCTATACACCTATATTGTATTTACATAAGACAAAATATGCTGAATTGCTGAATGACGTCGATGCAACCTAAATGAACCCAAATAAAATAGAAATATACAAGTTTACAGTTGTTTTAAAATGCAAATTTTATATTTCGTGAAATTTTTAGAATTCCAAATTGAATATTCTTAAATGTTTTTTGTTGACTTTTTGCCATTTCGCCAAATATACACTGTCATCGTAAAGTGGTGTATAGTTACTAACCGTAAATCTCAAAGAAACTGGTTTTTTGAATATTCGTGAATATTTATATTGGTAAAAAGTAAGCCTATATATAAAATAATACGTATTATGAAAGAGAGGTCAATACACCGACCAAACATGTATATATGATTTTAAAAGTTTTAGATTACCCTATATTGTTACTACTTCAGAAATGGTCGATGGACTTTCCCACATAACATCTCATGGAATGGTATAACATAAATAGAAAATTATCTGTTTCCTTTTATATTTATGGCATCACGTATAATTTTATAATATGATAGTCATTAGATATATACAGTAGTGTCGTCCTTCAACTTGACACTGACGTGACACAATGTCCGGTGCTTAAATCTAAATTTCTTTATCATTTTTCCGGCGTTCAGGAAAACGTCCGTTCGGCGTTTGTTCACGAATACATCTTGTACCTACGTACTTACGATAAAATACGTATAATAAATAATATTATGTCCTACGCACGTTTAAATATTTATATATATATCACTGTTGTGTGTAACCTACCCATGTACAAAAAAATAAAAACATTTAATATTTGTGTGTTGCTATAATGCTTTCAGCTATTAGGTCGCATGTTATATTATCTACCTATGTGTTTTATATGTAGGTATACAGTAATATAAGTAATAAAAGTGTGGGCAAACCTCGGTGTCGAGGACCTCTGCAGTCAACGACTGCTGCAAATATCATACATCATGTTATCCATAATATTTGTTAAGTAGAGAAAAACAATTGTAAATCTAATAATATATAATAATTGCAGTCCATTTGTAGGATAAGGGATATAGGTTACACCTATATAGACTAAACATATTTTTATTTATTTCTTTCACGCCGCAACTTTACATCGCATTATCAATTACAGTACAATAACACTTTATGAACGTTACAGTAATATATATGACGTTTGCATTCACCGCAGACGCTATATTTACTTATATCTTTAACGGAGTGCGGCAAGAATGTATCTATATATAATAATATATTATGTGTTATATTAATCCCACTTTTGGATCGTCTTACAACGCACACATCGTAATAAATATATATACTTACTCAAACTCATCCGTTGCGATCATTGTGCGCATGGTGTTTATTCACTATGTAGGTAAAAACTATATAAACACAAATGACAGAGACCGTATATTTTATTACATACTTAATGTGTTTTAAATTGCATTCATTTACATACGTCTAAACATATACCTACTTTGAGTACATTCGCATGATGATTGTTTTCGAGATTTGTTCAACTCTACGAATTGATTTCCATAAAAAATATATTTTTTTTGCATATATATATAGTACATAATACTATATACTTTATGCACAACTATTAATTATTATACATTATAATATAACTATGATATTAAAAAAACATATTTGTCTTGAGAATTGTTAATTTGATTTAAAAACTTGAACATATTAGATTTAGCCACGCATAAAATTGTATATCAATAGAATGTATTTTGCGAATACTTTAGAATATCTAGACAACCCGTTTGTCTAGCATTATAAATTATACGCATATAAAGTATGAACTGTATTATATTTATACTTTTTCCAAGAGCAGTAAAAATTAAATTATTTAAACTTTAAATTAATTTCAATAAATAATACAAATATTTTATCAAATAAAGAGCTTAGATTTTTAGTGATAGCTTCATAATCTATATAGGTACAGTATATTTCAATTCATTATTCAATTACTACTTTAATTCATGAAGTTATTTAATATATGCATTAAATTTATTACCAGACCGTTATTTTAATATTAAAACCACATTTGTAGTGCTAGTAATAAATAATACACAATAAATGTCTCTACGCCGATATAATAACGTAAGTAAACGGTAATTGAATTTTACGTAAAACGACCAATAACGATGATATTATAATATTATTATTATTATTAATTTATTTTTAAAAAGTCGACAAATCTGAAAATATCGTACAAAAAGACGTCCTTGCATATTTGTTTAGTGATTTGAAACGATGCACTGCATATATAATTGAATGCAGGTATAATAATCACTATATATATATCTATATATATATTATATACTTATATTATTTACATATGTATAACATAACCTATTTACTTATATATTATAGTATAATATATATACTTCTATGTACTATAATATGTACAAACGCCGCCGGAAAATAATGCTTAAGTCGGTTTTTATGTCATCTGCATCATGTACCAATATACATAGGTACCTCGAAATTATAATTATTTTTCTGTTAAAAAAATACCAGAGACTCGTGGCCATTATAATTCGAGAGAATGCGTGAATACAATATAATATTATATATGTTGACGCAAGGTCGACGAAAGCGCGAACATTATCCTACTACAATACACATACGTGAACTATATATATAGGTATATACGTATTATAAGTCTATCGTTTTGTTCGCTTCTTTTGTCGCATTTAGTTTATTTTAAATTTCGGGAAAACTTTTACTTTTGCACGCTTTGCGCATACTGAACACCTTATTACTGGTACTGAGGTACCAATATGTACTCGGCTTATACCTCGGTTACGCGATCGTTTTGCCATTGAAGCTCATTGCGTGTCCTTTTTATAGGCGGTGACCCGGTGCACACGCTACCATTTGGTCTTCAGTCTCAGGCAACGAGCAACGTCATCTGTGTATACACATAAACAAGTCGATATATGGGTGATACGATGACGGTGACCCACGGCCGCGACGTGACGATAACGCTGAAGGTAAGTGATTTTCGATTTCATGCTATTTTAATTTTTAATTTTTTTTTTTCAAACCGTCTCGTCTGCATGCCACGTTTTATACCATTACGGTGTTCACTTTTTCCCCGAACGATCATTAAATATAATATCATTTGGATGCTTGTGTTTGTGTATAGTGCACATATTTTACTTAAAAATCCATTACAAACTCAAATAGTCTATATATATATATATATATCACTGTATTATAATTTTCCTTAAGATGTACGATGTAGTTTTATATTATATACATCAGAAACGTTATTCTAATCTATATACATATATATAAAACATTATGCTAAGTATATTTCAGACGTTGAGACGTTTTCTCAGCAATATAATATATGTTATAATAAGGATAATATAATATTATACGATACATTATAATATATAATCGTAAATTCGTTTTAATGCAACATTTCAACAATAAAATATACATGGCATATGCATATACGTATACTACTCGCATATTAATCCATTAAAGTATTGATTTTAAACAATTTAATTACTTTTTGAGGACATGATTCTTTGGACGATGGTTTTGTTCATGATCACTGTAGACGTATGTCGGGGGTCCGATTCATCAAAATCGTATGGACCGTCTCCATCAAACGACAACTATCAAAATAATTATGAACCCGAGTTTCAAAGGCCGTTAGCTGTATTCACGGAGAGACCCGTAAATGTGGCTAACTTTGTACTAATTCCGGTGGTGCAAGTCCCATCCTCAGATTTAAGGATGGTTTATCGGCCACAGATTGATAGTGTTTCAAAAACCGAACCAATTGTAATGTGCAAATCGTTAACAAAATCATTTGTAAGTATTTAAAACTTGTTTTTAATATTATAATATTATTATTATTTTTTTTTTACTTTTTATATATTTTTAAGCCATTTTATATATTAATACAAACAGAACAATAACATAAAAAACCTTAATTTTAGTATTTTGGTAGAATAAGAAAAAAAAATCTATAGAATCCTACCTATCGCAATAATGATGAATTTTAGTTTTTAAAAAACTCGTACTTAATTTCTTATTCAGTGAATTAGCTATTAGTAAAACAAATCATGTAAGTATAGAATCATTTATTACACATGGTAGTAGTTTATTGTTGAAAAATAATTTAAAGGCCTACAAAAAAAAAAAATTAAATAAAAAGATAATTTATAGAAAATTAAATGTATACATAAGTATATAATTTAATAGTACCTACTACCTATTATTATTTTTTTTTTTATTATAAATTAATAAAATAAAATAATATACCTATAAATATATTTTTAAAAAGTACGAGGTGTATTTTATTTGTATTTTGCAATGGAATATGAGCGTGCAGTGTTCGCGGTCGGATATTTCGGTATTAGATTAAGAATGATCATTTATGATATTATTAATATTTAAATATTATCCTAAAAATTTGTAAGCAAATACTAAATTATTGATTTCATTATATCGTTAAAAAATAATATTAATGTTAAATTAATTTTAATATACATAAAAGAAAAATGAGCGGAACCGAAAGGCTCACTGAAATAAATATAAACCATAAAAATCCTTTATTCTCTATAGGCTTATCCACCCCTAAGTATACTTCAAAATATTAGGCTTTAGATCAGAGTATTATTATTTGTTAGGTTATAATTTGTCGTAGTCATATTATATTATATGATCTGGGTTTACTAGAATATTGTATGATATAATGTAAATTTTTTACAGATATTGAATTAACAGTAGTTTGTATTTCGATCGGATTTTTAGAACCGATAAATATTACAAGTGTTATAATTGGTCTAAATGTACAAAGTGCAAAATATTAAATATCAGAAAAAAATTTAATAAAAAAGAAAGTGTATTGAAAAACACTTTTGCATAAAATATACAACCTAATTAAATATAGGTACATAATATTTTAATTTATTCAGTGAGGACAAGTTTTTTTAAAAGTTTTAATGAAATTTCGTTCGTTTAAATTTATGAAGCGTAAATAAATAGTGGACAAAAACGGTATGAACTTCAAACAGCAAAAGATAACGAAATTGTTGAGTACACTTAATAAATGGGTTATAACTTATAAAACACTTTTACCTTACAAGCACATACTAGACCGCAACAAATCACGTCTTTTGTCCATAGAACTTACAATAAAAAATATTTTACGGAATTATTTGTTTAACTTTTTAAAGAATAACGATTTCTTTGGACGTGATTTAACTAATTATCCTTTGTACTCAAGAATTTTTAGATACCTGTTCAGCGGTATAATACTGTAATTATTCAACTAAATAATTTAATATTATGTTATTACTTATTTAAATATAATGAAATTATTTGATATTATGTTCTTAATTTTGATATAATATGACAATATGATGATATAAATTACTTTCTTATAGATTTATATGTTTACGTTATTATATTTATTTATATAGTCTATACAGATTTTCTATATAATACTACCTAAATCGAAACTATTTACGACTATATTGTGGGTTTTACATTAATGATAGAATTATTTTAATATATCTATCAAACAGTTATCGGATTAAGATGAATTATTAATAATAGTATTTAGTAATAATACTGATGTGAAATAAACATTTCAATAATTTAACTGGAAAATCGCTTCAATAACATAATTTATACGTAAAAACCATTATTTAGACATTTATTATTATTTTTATTATTATACAATCTTACTTTTTTAAAGGTATATATACACATTTTTTTTATCCTATTTGTGATTTCAATATGAGATATTATTATTATTTTTGTTTAATACATTTCCAAGTACTCTAAAAGTCTAAACTATAAAGTATGAAAATAAAAAATAGCATAGAATATTGTAAATATACGATTCAAAATAAATTTAAAACAATTTATTAATTTAAAATTTATTATCGTTTTATATTTTAAAATTTTTTAACGAACAAGCGTAGTCAATTCGAAAGTTTTATGTTTATTATAATATTATGACTGTTGTAGGAAGCTACTCCCGCGGTTCAAGTGCAGTTACAGCAACCATTCTACTTGTACGATGAACGGACGCTTATACCGTTCCCAAAGTCAGTTACCATCTTACACGGTGGTTACCGCATGTCGATCCCGGTCGGCATGGTTGTAGCACCAGTTCCAGTGGATCTCCTCCGAGCTGGACCAGTGTTCGTCACTACTCTATACGCTATACCCGCAGGACCCGTGCCAGCGCCGTCGCCAGTTAGGTGAGATTGGTGTAAAATTTTTTTACATTTTTGTAGATCTGTTATGATCTAAAGTTTTTATTGAGTGTAAACGTGTTATAAATCTTCAGTAGATATTAATAATAATTAATAATATTATTCTAATTAATTATAATTACATGACAATCGGTAATAAATTATGTGGGGCAGGTAGTAACAGGTACAAATATTATCACCACTCTCCGCTACACCATGGGGTCGACGATATCGAATTCATTAGGTACTATTTAGCTACTGGATTTTACAAATAAAAATCGCAAATATGACGGTACTAATTAGTATTGATGTATAACACCCAAAAACCTTCTAAATCCAACTAACTTTGAGCAGCTATAACTCGTCGACAGATCAACGAAAGTAAAAAATTTTAATATGAAAAAAATGACTTTATTCATTTATGAAATTATTAATATAGGTTAATATTTGATAACCAAAAGTTGATAGTTAGTATTAGTTGAAGTTGAATTAAAATTGTATACAGGAGTATATAAACTAGATACATGTTTTTATAAAAACATGTATCTAGAAATTTGAAAAAAAATCTATACTTTTTGAAATAATGAGTGGTGTTTGATAAAAAAATCACCCTGTATTTGAGACTATAGGAGATGGTAAATTTCTTACGTCGAACATTTTTTAATTATCCTATTACATTCGAATAAATTCGATTAAATTCAATTAAATGCTATATAAAACATTCATAATTGCATCGGTTTGTTTTCATATAGGTTCGTCCCGTGGTCGTCTTATCCACCGAATCCCACGGCGCTTCAGCCATATTCAGCGCCGTACTCATCGGCACCACCGTCCCAGTACCCTGTTCCGTCAACTCAGTATCCGGCTGCACAGTCGCCGCTCACGCACTACTCGCAACCGGCACCGCCATCTCCGAATTACTATCAACACTCGGGAAGCACCGACAGCGGTTACACCGAAGAGTCCAGCGACCTGCGATACCGCGAACCGCCAGGCAAACTGTACACGCAATTTTCGGCGCCATCGTTCCAAAACTCCAAAGAATCGCCACTGCTTCACCAGCTCAGAGAGGAGTCGGAAAAGAATCGCAACAAGTACGCTCCGCCTTCTTATTCTAATCAGTACCAAACGGTGGACGCTGCGTAGACGAGTCATTACCGCACTATACTTGGCCAATGGACGTCGGTGCTGTATGCTTTCCGCGAGACAGCTGATGTGCTAATTTTTTATTATTATTAATAATTAACGAAAACTATTTTTCTATCCATATATTTGTATAGGTTACACTTTTATAACGAAAGACTATTATTCTTATAATATTATTTATATTTTTTATTATTTATAAAATAATTTAAATTATATAACCATACCTATATATTATATAATATATATATATATTTAACTAGACTTATAGGTCTAGAAAAAAAGTACACTTTGCAGTAGTACCGAGAGAAGAATAAGAAACAATAGTTTTGAATTAATTGTTCACTTTATCAGGTACATATTATTATAGTATTAATCATTTAGCTTTTTTAGTTTATACTAAAAAAAGAAAAAAAGCAATGACACTTTTGAAGTTCGTTAGGCGTTCAATAAATATATTATATTCAATGTGTACACCAGTCCTTTTGTAATACATTTTATATTATTTTTGCAATAATTATGTACTTATCGTAAAATAATTATATAAAATCTAAATTAAATATGTTTATGATTAAGGAATTTAAGTTGGATAATGTTATTGAAACTCGAAAAATATTGCGTCTCAACAAATAATATTATAACTATATATTTATAATTTATTTATACTCTGAATTAAATAATTATATTTTAATTTATAAAAACTATTATATTTTAATTTATTAAACCGTTTATTATATAACTATAAAACGTTAAGGATGTGACAAAGAAAAATGCATGATAACCGTTACTTATACCTACTCCTGTGACTTTTCTATCATCGTTTTGTAATTTATTAGAAATCATAAAAAAAAACATTATTTTACATTACTTATAACTCAAGCTAATGATAAAAAATAAGAAACGCTATATTGTTTAACAATTCTCGAAACACTTCCAAAACTTCTTTATACTATAATTATTATGTTCAAAATATGTGATAATTACTAATTAGTATAATTGCATTAAAAAGGTGGACAAAATAAAAAAGAAACTAACTAAATAGTTATTTGAATTAACTTTATAATAACTTATTTTTTCCAGTTTACTTAAAACGAATACGTTAAATTAAAAATATTTTTACATTTTACAGTTTACACACATACAATTATCAATATGTTTACCTAGAAGCTTTTTTTTATCATGTTGTATAAATAGGTTGAATGGTTTAAAAATTAAAAATAGAAATCAGCAAATAAATATTCTCTTATTTAATAACTTCACTGACACAAACGCGTAATTTATTAATTTTCTAAGCCTAAAGCCATTATAATTATTAGAAAGGATGCATTTTAAATAAAAAGGTTGCTTAAAATTATTGTTTAAGATTTTTGAAATTGAACAATCTGGCAATCATTGTGTATATTGTAAAAAAAAAATTAGGTAACTTAGTTTTAACCGAGTTAAAGTATAATATTTTCTTTATATTAACTATATATTTCCTGAGTTTAACATATTATCTGTTATCTGCTTACTAATTATAACTTAACACTTATGACACTGACTTCACAATTTATTTTATTATTATTAACCAACTGTGTTAGCTACTATATAATATAGTTTTATAAATATTATTGTTATTAATTTACACAAGTCAATACTTAGTATCATTGGAACTGTGCAAATAGTTAAGGATTATAAATCATAGGAATGTATACATTAAAATTAATTTAAATATTTTGAAAATTGCATTGTATGGTTAGAAAATAATAATTTAGGTGCCTGCTAATGATAACAAAAAGTTTAAAGTTTAGGGTTAGTCTATTCAACTATATACAAACAAACAATTGCATAGAATAATTTTACTATTATTATTACATTCAACATGCCTTAGTTATTTGCTAAAAATTACTTATATAAACATAATTATAATGAATATCTATTCAATATCTATATGTTATTGCTTTTAGTTTAATCGATAAAAACTTATTTATTAAAATAGTTAACATATATTATGAATTAATTTAATACATATTTTATATTAAGTATTCAAGTAACTACAGATTTTTTAAGATTTTATGAAATTATACTCATTTAAATCTTAAGCCTAAAGCTATATAATCAGTAATGAGATATATATCTAAAATTTATAAGCTTTAACAGCAGTCATATAATAAAATCTAATATATAGGTATTTATCTATGGTTTTTGTACGGTTGTTTCATTTAGATATGTTAATATATTCATTCCCATGTTTTACCTATGCAAGACATACGCGCACTATATTATAAATGTTTTTTTTTTTTTAAGTTTTGTGATTACTCAACTAAACTAATTAGTTTGTTACCATCTCTCATTTTAAATAAAAATGTTTAGTTTCACATTTAAATAGGCTATAAGTGTATTAAAATGAAACCAACTGTCAAACGTCGCTGAAAATAATATGAAGTAATAATATATTTGTGACAGTTTTTAAATTCATAATAGGTAGTCAATAGTTTTTCTCTTGATTGTTAAAATATGTAAAATATCGGTAAATTATTTCACATTATATTTTTTATTCGCTTAACACTTATTATTAAGACGGTTAGCATAGATTATTTTTCGCAAGAAGTACATTACATATATATTATGTACTATATAATATGTAACAAAAATATTTGATAAATTAATTTATAAGTAAGAAAAATTTGATTATAGAAGCCAAAATAGTGTATGAAAAATTATAAAACTAGTTATACAATTTATAACTTGCTTCATTGACAATAATACTACTGCTGAAACAACCTAATCGTGTTATTATTTAATTGTTGCTAACCAAATTATAAAATAATAAAGTATGATAGATAATTCAATTAGAAATAACTAATTACAGACTAAAAACTTTTGATTAATTGGATACTCAATAAAAAATTACAATTTTTTTCTATTCTAAATATTTTCTATTTTTTTTTTTTTTTTTTTTTGTTACAAAGCAACATAGTTTTAACTAACATTATTTTCAAATTAATAGATATTTATTCCTAATAAATATGTACCTACTAATATTATAATATGAATTGTATATAATTGTATAATGATAGATTTGAATCTATGACGAGTATAAGCAACTAATCTAGTAATTAAACAAATATCAAACAAATAAATATTAAAAATTTTTAATATTTCCAAAAATGAATTATAGGGAATAATGATGTCCAACACGAAGGCCGAGGGAACACTAATCAAAAAGTATGTCGGATACACTTTAATATTATTAATAATATTTCTATCTATTTAATAATTTATTAGCATAAGATCATTTATACTACAAAGTACAGGCTACAGCAATATTGATGTACAATAAATTATATTATTATTAGTAACAGTTTTCTCCTGACATATTTTAACAATAATATAACTACCACGTCGGTATAGTAATTGCCTACACTATCGCCTTTTGTAATATTCTAGACCTCATAAAGTCATAAACCAAACCTTACACAGTTATACACGTATATTACAAATAGTTAACGTAACGACATATCGTACCGGAGGAATTAGTCTAATTTATTTTTATAGGTGAATAAACCAATTTTTATTTAAAAATCAAATCTTCGTATCAGAATTATCGTAATATCCGACCAAAATTACCAACGTGAGATATCTAACCTAACCTAACCAACTAAATACATGGCTATGAAATGGATCGTTTTATCGGGAATATCGTAGTTATATACGGCATCGTAATAAGCAAATTCTACCGTAATATTATTATCGTGTCGGCGTATAGTGAAATGGTCAAACTGAGGCGGCGGCGGCAGTCGAATACTTTACAATCGATCCGCGCACGCTCCTCGACCACGACTGCGGGGCAATGCGCGCAGGAACCCGCGAGTAACACTCGTTCACAAGTCGCTCAAAACGTATATTATTTTCTATAAATATTGTAATTTTCTATCTCCGAACCAATTCGTTAGTGGACTTTACTCGGTGTATATGGTTTTTAAAATACTTTTACGCTATTTCCTGATCGCCGAATAGGTGTGTACGTTATAACAGCTATCTGATAATTATTTCGCACAAATAAATAACAAAAAAAGTCATTACTTCTGCGGACGGCGCGATAGGTACGCTGGAAAAAAATCGATAACGCTGCGCGACGTAACATGGTGAGCAGTGGCTGCAGTGGCAGTGCCGGTGGCAACGGCAACACTAACAACAATATCAACAACAACAACAACAACGTCAACAACGTCAACGACATAAACGTCAACAACAACAACAACAACAACAACAACGACGGCATGCACGATGGCTGTTCGGCCGATTCGCTGGACGTGCACACATCGGAGGACCAACGGTACAAGCCGCTGTTGGAGGCCATCAAAGCCGGCGACTACGACGAGTTCGAGTTCGCCGTGGACAAGTGCGGCGGCGAGTCGCTCAGCTTCCGGGACGAATGGGGCTACACGCCGGCCCACTGGGCCGCGCTCTACGGCAACTCCGAGGTGCTCAGGTACCTGGTGGCCAGGGGCGTGACCGTGGACATGTCGTGTTACGGAATCCAGGGCTCCAAGCCGGTGCACTGGGCATGCCGCAAAGGTCACACCGCCGCCGTTCAAGTGCTGTTGCAGGTCAGTAAGCATTTTATACGTTTGTACGCTCGTGCACGATAGACGTGGACGACGGTTGTCGCCGTACACCCACTTTGCCGACGACCGTCTCCGCAGTAGTGTGAGTGTGCGAAAAAACCCCACTCGAGTTAGGCCAACACGTTTATGAGTTATACACGCGATATGTACCTGTAGATAATATTATAATATGCTGATAACGTAAAACGATATTCCACATAGCATGTTGTATAATATTCGATTCTAATATTAACAGTTAATATACATTTATAGTCTAATATTAATAGTTAAGTTGTAAAGTCTAAATAAATTAGCTTTTTAATACGTTGCTTTCTATCTTCTCTTTGAGTATCATTACACTATCTACAATATACTACATACAGTTCTTTTAAATATCGGCTATTGTATCTATTTTCGAAAAGCCAGACCAATAGAAGTATAATTTTTTTTTCGATTTCATATTATACAAAACGAATTTGGTTGAATCGGCTTATAATTGTTTTTTACTGTTCGAATTCATTTACACCGCCGTGAAAAAATTTACAATTTTTATGCCGTATTGTGTATGTAAACGTACGGATTGGTTTAAAAAATGATATCATAACAAGTATTATAAATTATAATATTACCACCATGTACAAATTTGTATTTAAAGCTAAAGGTTTCAAGAGTTGATCATAATTTACGTATTTATATTTCATATTGATCCACAATATTGATTTATACATACAATATATATATACTGTTGAGCTATTTATAATATAATATATTTAAAATAGTAATAAAGCCATCAATATAACTAAATAGCTGCACATAAACCTTAGAAAATACTCTTTTAGTGAAATTTGTTATTTTTTGTTTAATTAAGTTTGAGAACGTGTGAAATTATTCGACTAAATAGACTCGCACGTGTATTTTTTTAGTAAATTGAGAAATTTCTAATAGGTAGGTACCTACTTAATTAATTTTTATGTTTTTGTTGTATCCTAAATAATACATAATATACATTAAACAGAGTTATTATCATAAAGTAGATAATATTAATGTTCGATCAAGTTCTGTCACAATGTATACTAAATATACACCTATAAATATAATTCCAGTAAATTTTTTAGGCATCGTTATTAATAATTTGTACCTAAAGGATTAATTTATATTTGTCTTGTAGTTTATTTTGGCCAAGTAATGTTGAAAATTTCATTAGTACATATGTAAACGTTTATTAACTGTTCTTGGATGTTGAGTGTCAGTTATTATGATATTTATTAAACTAATAAAAATATTTTGATAGCTATCAATGACAATAATCTTCTATAATTTATTATGACAATATAAATTAAAGCTAGACATGTACGTAACCCGCGCAATATTTAATAATAGTCTATAGTCGTGGTACCATAATTCCACGTTAGTTGTTTTGTGAATAATTTGTTATTCGATGATATAAAAACCATGACCCATTAACAAAAATTTACATGTAGGTATATACAAATAAAACGTAACATTCATAATTATTATCTTGAATGTAAATCGTTGATATTTTGAGAACCTTGAACTAAGATGACAGATTAACATTAGGACCAAACCCATACTGTACCACATAATAATATAATATACGATTATGTACTACACGATTATATTATTTAAAACAACATTTTTGCCTATGCAATTTATCATAATACTAATTAAAAGTTTTAAAAGTTACGACTCACGATTCAATTTTTTAAATGATTAACGAAATACAAAATATTATATTACGTTTAAATGTTATACGAACAACTGTGATTGAAAAAAAAAAATTATTTAAATGTTATTTTTGTATTTTTTGAAGGCTGGAGTAAATCCAAACGTATCAGACTTCAAAGGCCTCACACCCTTGATGACCGCCAGCATGTTTGGAAAAACGTCCACGGCGAGCTTCCTATTAGGTATGGGTGCTCTACACCACCTGACCGACATAAATGGTGATACAGCATTACACTGGGCCTCGTACAAAGGTCACCCAGAATTAATTAGGTTGTTGTTGTACTCTGGAGCTGATTTGACAAAAGCTGACAATTTCGGGTCAACGCCACTGCACTTAGCGGCCCTTTCCGGAAGTGCGAAATGCGTTGAAATACTTTGTCAGAACGTACGTAAATAAAAAATTAAGAAAACTTCATCGATTAAAAATCGAAGATTTATGTGTGTTATTATTTATTATCGTCTGGTTGTCGTTACAGAGTCAAATATCGTTACAACCCAGGGATAAAAACGGCAAAACTCCGTTAGGGCTAGCCGTGAATCATAGATACGAGGACATCGCAGGATTGTTGAACAAAGAGATCAAGAAGAGAAAGAAGTGGATGGTACCTCTTCACAAAGCGTTGTAAATACAAAGTTATTTTTTTACCATTTCTATCGTAAATACCTAACCATTATTATTTCAGAAATGCAATTTTTGGAAGTTCAGCGTATTCAAAAGGTCCTTTGCTGTTATTTTTGTGTTCTTTTTTGATTTGGTGGTATCCTCTTTACATATATAGAGTGAGGCAGTGTTTTTACCTACCGGTAAAATGTATATCCTGATTTTTAACAGTCTTATGTGGTTATATTATAGGTAGTGCCTGTTACGTGGAACATAACGAGAGGTTGCCACTACACGTATATAGCCTGGAATATTGTCATGTGGATATCTTGGTTTGTTACAAAACAATCAGATCCCGGATTCTTACCAATCGATTCAGGGAGTTACATTCAAACCATTAGACAAGTAATTTTATTTATTGATAAAAATACAATATACATTTTAGGTGTGAAATTTGTTATTAGTAATATTGTTTTATGTATCCTTAAATTTAAATTCTTAGCTATAATTAATGTATTATATAAATTAAACTAGTATACACATTTGGTAACAATACACGACGTTACAACTGTACGTGCAATTTTAACATAGTTATGTAAATAATAGAGGTGTGCCTAATATCATATTAATTTCAAATATAAAAAACTTGATAGTAATAATACTATGTTGGTTTAGTCAGTATAATATTAAAATACACTTAATTAATACCAACGTAAAAATTATATGATACATTAATTATGGTTAATCATATTACATAACACTATACATATAATATTACCTGTAATTGTCATTATTAACTCAAAATTATATTACATTACCTGATGTTATTGTGTTGATTTTTCAAAAGTTGTCTCGAATTTATTTAGTTACCATTTTATCCATGCGACATGGGTACCAAAAGAGATATTTTGTCAAGACTTTGTCACACATGTCGCTGCGTAAGACCTTTGCGAGCTAAACATTGTCGCTTGTGCAACAGATGTGTCCAACATTTTGACCACCACTGTCAATTTGTCATTAATTGTATCGGCCTTAATAACAGGTAAAGTTCGACCATAGTATTGATTTTTTTATAATTTATAATTAGTTTGTAACCTAACCTTAAAGCTCTACGTGTAAAATAAAGTAGGGGGTAATGTGTATAATGTATACATAAAATCTAAAAGTCTATTTATGTTAACTTATTATATAGTACCATGGTTTATCTTTATAATTATGGTCTACCCTAGGAATTATAGAATATATTTTGTTTCTCGTAGAAATATGATACTAAAATAATCAATGATGTGTAAAAAATATATTTTTTTAAACATTGAAAAGATGATTTCACTATTTTGGTTTCGTGCATTTATATTTTTGGGTTTTTTCTATCAAGTAATACTACCTATATAATATGTCATTGTATAACAGTATGGTATATAATTGTATTAAAATCATACCTTCGACTTGGATTAATGTCTAACATAATTATACTTATTTGGATTTTTGCATAGGTCATGGTTCTTCTGGTTTGTCATCAGTCTAGCCGTAAATTGTTCATACGTAATTTACTTGGTATGCTGTACGATCAAACTAGAAGGGTTTAATGTTTTTTACGTCCTGGCGCTATTGCAAGCATTCGCGTTTGGTGTTTTGAGTTGGACCTTGACTGCGACGATCGTAAGTATACATATAGTGTTCATACTTACTCATAAGTTATAAGATAATGTATACAATACATAATATAGTGTCTGTGTATGTGCTTTTACTCCTTTATACCAGGCCGTTTATTCTATATTATATTATATTTCTCTACTGGAATCCTAAAATAATTTTAAAACTCACGTCATAAGTACTATTCCTTATTACTTTATTGACATTTAAAATCCAACTTTTAAGATATTTATAAAAATTGGTTTTATGCATTTTGTTATTCTTATTGGTCTTGACTTATTTTTATACTGTATACATTTTAATAAAACTTTAAAATAAAAGCTTAAATCCCTTATTTTGGGATAAAGTTGACCAAAAATTACTATAAAATAATAATAATAATATTGATCTGACTTTTAATGTAATAATTTTCAAAACTGTGTTTTAAAAACAATACCTATGTTGGTATCATATAATGTATGGATTTGAACACACTGTATAATATATCAGTATATATTTTTTACATTTACGTTTATTCCATATGCGTATGTGTATCATAATGTAAGGATAAAGTTTTTTTAACATTTTAATTTTTTTTTTTTTTTTTTTTGTTCTACATAGTGCATCAACGCATTGATGAATTTGACCAGAAACGAGATGATCAACCACAAAAAGTACACTTACCTAAAAAACAGCAAAGGCAAATACTACAATCCATTCTCTAGAGGCGTTGTAATTAACGTTTTGGAATTTTTCGGTTGTACGCAAAACAGAACGGACTACGAGAGTGATAGATATAATTGTTATGATTGAGAGGAGAGGGGGACAAAATATACGAAGGGAAAATGTAGGTAGCTATGAAATATCTATTTAAACTGCCATCACTTTAAAGGTGATTACCAATTTCGGGATAATTACGGAGAAATGAATCAAAGTACGTCTCTATAAAAATTAATGAAACCCGATAATTTTTAAGAATATTATTCTTCCTCTTAAATTTATGCACATTTTGTCATTTTAAATAATAATTTTAATAAACCGTCTTTAATCGTAATATTAAATAATACTATATTTTAATGCGAGTATGCAGATTTTACTTCGAAAAAAGATTAGGTAAATTTTATATTATTGTTATTCAAATGTTTATTTTGCTACATCAGATCACTCAAAGTGAATATTTTTCACACAAATTTTGCATATAAATAATAATAATATTATTTAGCGTATTATGGGTCTCAATTGTGCAATATCATAAAATTAACATAATATGTTAAGTTAAAAAAGTTCTTGAATGCCGACGACATCATGTTGATGATAACGATGATGATGAGTTCGGGCTAAGATATACCTGTTTTATTTTTTCAAACCAAAAATAGGAGACAGCCTGTTTGGTCATTCAAACACTGTAATAGACTCTTCGCTTACTTTCTACTTGGTAACAGCTGTTGTGCACAATAAAATATATAACCATTTGCATACAATAAAACGTGCGTTCGCCGTACATATAGACTCGCGTATTTTTTTCCCAGCGTTCAGGTACAATAGGAAAAGAGAGAAAGAGAAAAAAACATTTTTGCAAAACAAAACTCACTTCTTGTACGATTTGTATTTATATTTTTTTATTCATAAATATTAAATATATTATATATATATATATATATTTATTACTATTATTATTGTTTTTTTATTATTATTATCATTAATTATTTTTATGTTTTCTATAGTATACATACTATAAAAGAAAAATCACAAACGCCGATTTGTACGTATATATTAGTAACATTAGTATAGTTCAATAATTATTTAATTAAACGTATAAAATAAATTAATATTTGCTCAACATTGAGCACGCTTGCGTGGCACATTTTTACAAGAATTTCTAAAATAATACTATATAATAAGTGTAATTTACTATGGCAAACAGTTGCCGATTGAAGACAATGGAGTATAGATTTATTGGCTGTGGTACACAATGGCTAAAATAATCACCCGTAGTTGTGCAATCTGTGAGATTCGTACCTATTACGTTCACAGGTTTCAACATAGGTGATTCTATTGTTTCAAGTCCGTTCAGACTGGACGAGAACTATTTTGACAATGTATCATTATAGATAAAAAAAAAAAAAATACATTAATTCGGACAGATAATACCTAGTATTTGGGAATACTAAATATGATTATACGCGATTATTCTGATCAGGTGATGCAGCGGATCTGTAGCATAAATAGTAGCCTCGAAAAACAGATATTAAAATACATTGATCGTTAAATTAATAAATAAAATTAAAGTTATACTCATTTTGACTAGCTGTGCACACATTAACGAGATTGAGGCATAGTTATAAAAAGAGACTTAAACATATAATTCGTACTAACGTTCGATTTTTGAAAATATTTGCATTATTCTATGTACAAATACTTACCGCAGTGTTTCAGTGGTGTATTTAGAACCATTCAAATACAATACGGATATTGTATCAATATTTTCATCAATAACATAAAAAAAGAATTATCTCATTTTTATTTTTTATTTTTGAAACTATTAAGTATTTCCTTATAACGATTTGGCTCTCAGTAACTGACAAAATAATAGTATATCGTTATCAGCGGTTAATCTGTTTGATCTACTAATTTTATTAATACACCACTGAGCACGGCAATACGTATGATAATAGTTAAAATAATTTATTATGCTGCACTTTGATTAGTGTCTTTATAGTCTACACTCAGCCTATACTGGTTTTCGTCACCGTTAAGAACGGTGACATTATTTTTTTATAATGGCGATGTTTTGAAAATAATTATACACATAATATTACGTATTTTATTGTGCGATTCGTATCAAGTCTCCAGTCGTAACACACGCCCACCTATAGTCTCCGAGTGTGTAGTATAATATTCTAATAAATTGCGAGTTTTTCTATATATAAAACGACGAGCTTCGTGCGACGTCTATAGTTATGTTCTAAAATCATTATTATTAAATAGGCGACAAAAGAAAATAGTAGTAAGGGGAGAGAAAAAAATAAAACATTAACACTAATCACCTTTACAACTACTTAGGTACCTAAGAGCACCGTTGCACCGGAGGGGAGCGGACTCAAACTTAAACTTAGTGTTATGGCTCATGTGCATAATAATAGTAATAATAATACAACCGTTATCATCTATATAACATTATATATATATATGACACAACGATAGATATATAGCCTGTGGCGTATTCTGCGAGTTATCGGCCCTAAGGCTTATAGGAAATTGGGATCTTCTTAAACACAGACATTAAACTATTATATAAATAGTAGTAAGTAGAATCGTTTTTATAGTATATAATAATTTTTGAGTCGAGTTACGATTCGACATAAATTCGATTTGAATAATTAATAATAATAAACAAATGTTTTGATGATTTTTTTTTTTAACGTAACGATTAAAGGTCCCCAAGTCGGACACACATAGCTCGGCCTAAATACGCCACCGGTCACAATATATGACTACAATATTATTTTTTATGCACTCGCGTCCCCCGGCGACCGGTTGCGGAATTATGGTTTGTTATGGTTCTGCTGTATATATAATATTACATATAACACGCGCGCGTGCAGACCCTACGCGACGACCTATCTGCAATCGGACCTACGGCGCGCGGGCCTCCTGGCCACCCGATCACTGGGACGGGCGCGGGTCGTAGGGCTCGGCGTCTAGGCCCACGTAACGGTTGTTCTTGCGGTGCACGAACCCAGTGCCGGGCGCCGTGTTGTAGTACACCACCCTCCTTATGCCGAACGGGTCCACGTAACCGAAGCTTCCGGTTCGCGTGTCGCCCGCGTCGTCCGACTGTTCCTCGTGATAGTGCCGGGGCAGATAGTACTTGAAGCCGTTCCGGACGAACGACACGCCGTCGTATTCGGCGGACTGTTCCGTCGGCGGCCCGGGCGTGGTGCCGGCGGACAAGTCCACCACCTTCCGGTACGCCGGCCGGAACGTGTGCGGCCGCAACGGTTGTTCGTACAGCGGCTGCTGTTCCGCGGCCGTGGACGCCGAGACCGTGGCCGCGGTGGACGACGACGAACGACGTCGATAAGGTCGTCGCGCGTCATCGTCGCCGTCTCCGTTATCGCCGCCGCTGGTCGCGATCGAGTTGACGTCGATCGGCCGCACGGAATAGTAGTCGGCGGCGGCGGTGACGGGTGACGGCGTGCTGCTCGGCTGCGGTCGCCGGAACTGTGACGCCACTGAACGCGGCGGCGAACCGCCGCCGCCGGCGGGGAATCGCAGTGGCGACGATTGCGTGTCGGACGGATAGATGAACGGCGAGCCGCGCCACGACGATTCCCTGGGAGGCGCTTGGGTGATCGCTACGACGGCCGGCGGCCGGTTGACGGCCGTGGCCGACCGGTACGGCGACGCCGAGACGGCCGTTCCGGCTATGGGCGGCGCGTATTTGGCCACCGAAACGGCCTGTCCGACGGGCGTCTGAGTGCCGACGAACACCTTCTTGTTCTTCACTATTCTGTAACCTGCGAACACACGGCAATGGTTATTCGACGCATATTTAAATAATTCGAAAATATTAACCGTGACATTTTCTCAGATCGTCAGAAATGCCTATCGCTAAATATATAATACTCGTGTACAAGTATAATAATAATATTTGCGTTGCTCATAGGTATAAACAGTTGAAATATAATATGATCAAGATACAGGATATATTATTTTCATAAAATTAAGTGAAATAATATAAATTAAATGTTTAAAAGATATCGTTCCTTCCGAACAAAGTATATAAACTATAATTGAATGCACAGGCTGTTCAGTGGACAATGGCTAATGTGTTATGTAGTATATCAGTGGTAAAGTCACGGACAACGTTAATCATCCCCCCCTAAATTGGTTATATTTTCTTGTTATTGGTTTTTAAGGCCATTTTTTGTGTCGGTATAAATACGAAGAAGAATTTTAATTTTTCTATGATTTTCTTTTCCCCAATCCACTTTTTTATTTCCAATTTGAATCTATATTAGTAAGAAGGATTGCCAAAATTTGAATAGTTTTCAAATTATTAACTATTAAATAGTTATTTAATTAAGTAATAATAAGATCAACAATATTATGCATAAATATAACGAAACATGACCGTGTAATACTTTAGCAGTGCTATAAAAATTGTCAAAAAATAGGTATAGTTATATTGGACAAGTTTTTTCGTTTCCGCCCATCCCACGCACGCCACATAATATAATACTAAAATTACGTCCTCCGTTTTTAGTATGTACCATATAAAGTGGTCATAATATTTTAACTTGTGATGTTTTTTACTGATTATACATTTGTTTATATATATATATATATAAGTAAGATTTAAAAATAACATTATTTTTGTATTATATACAGTAGCGGATTAACAAAGGGACTTAAACAGTTTATAAAGCCTGAGGCTTTAGTTTAGTTTAGTTTTTTTTTTATGTTGATGTATAAAATTGTAAATGATGATTACTCGCATTACTATTTTATTCAATCAAAAGCAAGTTTTTAATTCGTACAACGTTTAATAATAAATATTTAGTATATGCTCATAAATTATAGTTGATAATCGAGTTTTCTAATTAAGTTTAAGTTTATAAAAAATTACAATTATTGTACCTAACTGTTGGTAATAACCGTAGATTTTTAATATACTTAATCTAATAAAATGTTAGTATGTATCTATATAATAAACGTAACATGCTTGTTAGTATTGGTTTTAATCCTTATTGGTTAAATTTTGTATTACCTATAATTTAATGATTTAAATATTTTAATTTATTTAAAGATATTTCAATCTTGTTTAATAAAAAAAATGTTTCATTTTTTATTCAAATTATTATTAAAATTTTTGATTTATCATGTCTAAATACAGAATTATATATAATAGGTAGATACCGTACAGAAATACATTTTCCACAGATATTATTATTATTATACTGTACCTACATATTTCATTTTATTATTTTTTTTTTACTACTAATACGTATTAAAATCTGTTATTTGTTTGATATTTATTAATTTAATTTAGGACTACATTTAATATGATACATTGCTTATGATAAAATCGACATGTCTTGTATACAAAATGAATTTATTTGCAAGTCAGTTTATTGTAATTGTGTACCTAATACCTAGAATTATAATATCAGCAAAATAATAAAACTCTTAATGATCGTAAAAAGTAAATCAAAATAAGTAATATTTTTTAGGTACCTACGTACATATAAAAAAAGTGTATAACCGAAATTAATTTTATATTAAGTTAAAAAGTATTAGAAAATATTCCTACTTACCTAATACCTACATTAAAATACTAAATATGAAAATAAAAAATATATGCTTATTAAATGGTATAGGTATTATAATGAAGAAATTATAAGTTACATTTTATGTATTGTCGTTTTTAATTAAATTGTATTTTTGTTATTTTAATATAAAACTTTTATTTAGAGAGTTATATTATAGGTTAATAATATTACACATTGTTATCTTCACAGAAAATAATTTAATGAATTAACGATTAAAAATATTAAACAAATTATTGCATGAAGTTTTTCTAAAATATTTAGATTTTCTAGCGTATAATAATTTTATCTGTATGCTGTTGTTTTAATAACTTCACAGTTAATAAATGTTTCTTCATAATTTACATAAAATGTATATCGTGTATGATTTGTGTAGTACGTAATTGAGTAGCCAACTTTTACTATAGAATTACAACATACTGTTGTGAAAATATAATACCTAACTCATGTTTTATAAAAAATAAAAATGATGTATTTGGAACATTGAGGTGAATAATTTATAAGGCTTATAAATTTTAATAATTATGATTATCGAATCATGAATAAATACCCGAAGCCTACTTAATATATTTTACTTAAAAAAATATACAATTAGTTTTTGTATACGTAATAGAGTATAACGAGAAGGTACATGCCAATTTTATTATTATTTTATTACTATTCCATTCCAATTGAGTTTCATTATGTCTTTGAATTGAAAAAATTATAATAATAATAATATATAATATATAATCTGGATTTTTATATTGTAAATGGAAGTATAAATATATCGTGAATTGATGTAAATATTGCAGATACTATGCAATAATTTAAAATTTTATGATAAATAATGACTAACAAATAATGATCAATTTAGTCATTAATAATTTGCAATCGATTAAAAAATTATTGTTAGTTAAACAGTAAAAAATGCTTTTATTTTTGACGATTAAAAGACATGAAAATAAAACCAAAACTGGTGCTAAATATAATATTAATTAATAGTGTACTAAAATAACAAAGATATTTTAAGTAAGAAAGAATAGGAATTATTTATAGCTTAAGGCTTGAGTGACAAATTATGGGTATTATTTAAAAAAAAAAAAAACAGTTCAACTCAAGTCACATATAATGGTAGCCGTCTACTTTAATTTCATAAATGTTTAACCACAAAAAGAATTTTGAGAAAATTATACACTTTTATGTAATTATATAACTATTATAGATAAAGAGAACTACGGAAGATTTATGGTGTGTAGTGAAGAAGTACGAACGATAACTGACTCAAAAATTATGTTAAGAACTGCCTCGAAAAGATCTTAACGAAATTGCATAACGTACATGTAATGTTGCACTACAATGCAATACTGCTGTAAAACATATTTTTCAACACTTGAGTCTTAAACATACCGCAAAAACTAATGTATACAGTATAGTGCATACATTATAGTTTAAAGTACACTATATTATAATATATTACACTCAACTAATTTAATATAAAATTATTACACTTTAGTCACGACTTAAAAAAATAAAATGTGTTATTACTATTACGTAAATCCATCATAATATGTTAATTGAGAATTCAAGAAAAATAATTTATAATATTATCTGCTTATAAAATATTACGTAAATTTCAAAATGCAATGTGTTGTTTATTTTATGTGTAAAGTATAAGAAAAAATATCAACACCGAATGTGTCACGGACTTACCCTTCGAATCGGCTACATAGTCGTTAAGCCTCAAATAACCGTCTGCGTCTACCCAGCCGTACGTTCCGACCACACTTCCATCTTGTAGTCTCCTCTCTTTACGGTATTGACCACTAATGGTTTGATACTTGAAATACCTTTCAGGCCCCTCGTCTGTCTGTATATGGTACTGTGTGTTCGGTTCCGTGTCCCATCCTCCATCAATTTTGGATGCTACTGTTCCCAAAATGGCAAGCTGAAAATAAAATAAAAAATATATTCGTATACTTAATTAGTTTAATAACTAGTAAATAAAAAAAAATGATATGGAATGTTATGTATTATCTAAATTATAAGTAGGTATTTAAATTTACAATATAAAAGATTTTTTCTTCAAACACCGTATTTAAGCTACCTATCAATTTGCGATTCGGGCGGATTTATTACGTACGATGACGTAGGAACTTTCTACGTACTATAAAATATCGGACTCTGAACTAGCGACTTTTTAGCAACACGATACCAGAATATTTTTTTTATATTATACACCATACGTTTCAAGAATAAAATAATATCACTATCATTTTAATGAATATGTTTTATGTAGTATGTAAACATTTTATTGTTCATCCTGAAATAGTCAACAATATTCCTCTATCAACAGATATCTTTCGGTTACCAATACGAAAAATTCCAATCTGATACATAATATTAATCAACCGGTTACAATAAACATTTGACTCACAAATTATTGATAATAATAATTATTACATTATTGTGGATAGTAAAACCGACTGGACAAGACAAAGCAAACCATAACCAAGCAACATGTAGTGCGAGTATACCTTTGATGGGTAAGTATATACACATTTTTTCTTGCGTATAGCTGGTCTGTGCCTTTTAAGGTATTTGTCCGTCCAAGAACCTATTCTTTAAAATGCATATAGGCACTATAGGTATCTACGTATACTTCTGACGTCTACGTTTATTTACAATATTGTCATTCTTTTTGGACTTTAATACACACAATAACATTCAAAAATATAATATTATTAGAATATACATAAAAACGTAATTAATTAAAAATGTTCGATCAGTTCAAGTGAACTTTTTTTTTTTTTAATTTACCTATCCATTGGTACTCACGACTGATAGAATGGATCAGTACTAATACAAAATATCCATATGGAAGTCTTTCTATCTTATTTTACTGCAGTTGACTGGTTTATGATAAATTATGGTATTATGTAGACATGTAATAGTGTAGTAGTAGTAGTGTATACTACGATTTATTCAGAGTAGCATAAGTGACTATAAATTGTATACATAGAGTGAAAAAATATATTACACACGCATATATATATATATATGTTGTTAAAAACTGAGAATGCGTATTGTTTCATTGTGTATTCAACGTATACTCATACACTCGATAGTCAGTGGAGCTGATTTACGTGTCATTTCGTACACACTTATAAATACACACATACGTCAAGACTGAAGAGAGCTAAACTTGTAATTCATCCACGTACAAGCAAATATGTATAGCTATTTTAAAAGTTTGTTTGGAAATATATGTTTTTTAAATAAAACGAATAAATACATTTTAATATAATATTTTATTGTTTGACTAGTATCTATGTAATATGTATAATGTATATTTTATTCGTAAAGCAGAGTATTCAAAGTTAACAAAATAGTATGAAAAATATGAATTAAATACATTTTTGATGTAACCTAAGCCTTTATTACACCATAATATACTAATAATTAGTAAGTAAAATCAATTAATTTATTAATAAAAGATATTAACTTAATTCTTAAAATATGTTCAATATTGAAATTTCTGAGGATAAAATAAAATTGATTTTTTAACATAACATGTAGATACAAGACATTATTTTACCATTAAATAACTACTACGCGTTGTTATTTATTGCGCAATATTAAGATTATAAGTAAGGTTAAAGAGCTCGGTACCACTCGAGTATTGCCATGATGCAGATGCAGATGCAAGCATACAATTATAATTAACAAAAAATGTTCTAAAATTTGAAACCAAATAGTTTTAAATTAAATTATTCTGATCGAATAAAATCGAAAGATTTAAAGATTCTAAGTGAATACATTGATTTTATCATAAAGTATTTTATTATTTTTTTTATGAGTTATGGGTATCTAATAAATTGTTGATAAAATACTACACGGTGTAGTTTTGGTAGTTTTAGATATCAAATCGGATTTAGTTTGTACATTAAAGAGGTCAAATTTAAAAACCTTCAGTACCTACTTATTTTTATAATTGGGAAAAATAAACAAAACATTTAGGAAAATAGACATTTTTACTCAAATCCAATTTTTGACGAAATCGATTTTGTTCTTTTTTTATGTGATTCGAAAACCAATACTTAACTGAAAATACTTGAAATTTTCCCCAAATATTTATATTATCATATAATTCTATTTACAGTAAAAATTCCAAAATATTTTGACTATTTTAGAGTACTTAATTAGTATGAAATATTTTTTTTTATAAATTTCGATTAATAATGATTTACTGGGTTGAAAATTTTGAAAATTTAATATAAAACTCCGCATGAGTTGTTAATTTCTCAATTAAAAATTATTGAAAATGTATAGCCAAAATAGTTTTTTATTACAATTTTCATTATAATATCAATTTTTCAAAAATGTTTAGCTTTAGTTATTTATAGACATAAGAAAATTTTTTTCTATACATATTGATACAAAATGATTCCCTGTGACAAAACAAAATTTAATATACGGTCCTACAGAAGTTATTCATGTACTTAAATACCAGTATAAAAATATTAAAAATATAAAGCCACCATTTTTTTTAAATACATTTGAAGTTGGAACTTTTACGAGATTTTGTAAAAATCTAAACGGTTTTTTAATTTATGGAATATGACGTATAGGATACTTAAAATATCTTAGATAATACAATTTATTATGGTTTCTGGTGCCAACGTAAATCGTTTATACTATCTTGTTTTGGAATTAAAATTATTACTATACGCAATAATGGCAGTGATATAATAATACAAAGCCATTGTGTCATAAATAATAAGAGAATGATTAATTGTGTTTTACCTTTTAAGGGAAATCGTGAATATCTATTTTTTTTGTCAAATTACATTTTCTTACACTAATTAATAATATTGTCGATTTGTAATCTTTTCAAATTTACTTAGCATCAATTCTATATTTCTAACTATAATAATAATAATAATAAAAAATAGGAACACCTATGTACATAATATGCATATATTATAAATTATTATATTATATTTGTTCAATTTACGTCACCGGCAATATCATTCACAGCATGCAGTATAGCTATACATTAACCGCAAGGCGACATTTCGTAATAGTCAATATATTCAGCCTACACCGGTTTACAAAATAGAGAAGAACTCATTACTAATTTTTACACCCACGAGAAAAATAAGACTACAAAAAGATATTTCTGTTTGCTCGTTTTATGGGATATATATAATAAGTATATTTCGTACATTTATACTTGCATGTTACATGAATATTGCAGTAATACTTCTGCAGATGCTGCTTTATACTTTTATAGGTGTATTATAAAGTGTATATTAAAATAGGTACCAGGAAATATTATTATACTATATTGTTAGATATAGGGACTTGTCGCGAAATTTCTTCACGATAATACATTATAATATGTAAATTACATACCTATTTTTGTATTGACACCTTATAATTAGGTAACATCATTTTTTTTTTATATAACCGTTCAAGTTTGTTCAAATCTGTGTGTATAAATCGTAAACAAATCTAAAATTATTATTCATTTTTTTACTGTTACGAGATAAATTTTAAATAATCACTATTATGTTAAATAACTGAAATTTGATAACATTCATTTTCAGAACGTATAAAAATTAAATATAAAAAAAAACGAACGAATAAAATAATATTGTACCTATATTTATTGTGTTTCGAACTGTCATTTAGGTTCGATCATTAACGCTGTTGCCCGTCCCACTCAACTACGCTGCATTATTTTTCTAAAATATTTTAGGTCATACAATTTAAATAACTTAACAAATTCAAATTAATAAATATATTACAATAATCATGTTAGAACATGTTAATACTCGCAGAGTATTTTGAGTATATACAAAATATTTTATACTAACTTGTTTACAAAAATATCCACCAAAAAGTAAATTAAACAATGACTATTATAGTATACAGTTAACTAGACTTGAATAAGGCTAGAAACTAAGTGTGTTATAACTCTTTTAAAAATTCAAAATAATGAGAGTGAACAAGTATAATATATTATAAGTATGCTTAAATTGAATGTATATATGTATACAACAATTTTTATCGGCAAATTGTTGTATTTAAACAGATAATTATTACTTAGTTTTCGTTCACATCTATTATAATAACATATTTTCATTAAACCTATATTATAGTCTATAGACTATTTTTTCTAAAAGAGAAGTATAATCTGTAGCATTATAGTGTAAATTTATGCAATTTAATATTGTATGGTTACCTACCTATTAATTATGAAAGAAAAGAATAATGCAACAATTTAATAACATTAACAATTTCTACAACTTTACTTATATACTATACTGTATGTACTTTTATATATTATTATTATATGCTTGAGTGTTGTGAGAAAAATCTTATGGACCACAGGTGTCAAAACGTAACAATATTATTTACAAAAAAAAAATACCATCGACTTCCGTGAGAGGACTAGAGTAGAAAGTTTCGAGTACGGTCACGATCGTCGTCGCAACCGATTCGGTAGTAGACTATATATAACTATATACGTCGTATTTATATTTTTCACACTATATTTCGAAACGCGTCGCACATTTAAAATCAACATTCGATCTAATTCAACATTATGATTTTATTCACATCGCACAAATGAATAGAATATGATTATAATGATTTTCAAAATACATGAAATGTTTATATCTATACATTTACAGAGGCCAAATTTAAATATTTTTTTAACAAATTCCTAAAAGTTTCGATTTAATTTCAAGTTTTCAAAATAAAACTGTGTGTGTTGGCCAAACTATATTTTTTTTTATTTAATTTTATTTATTTTTTGGTTTTATTGTAATTTCCTATTTAGTAATATTTAACATAATTGCAAATTATTATAATGGACATCACGTAATTACTTTTATATAACCTTAATATAACCTTTTATAATATTATTCAAGTTCTATAAATGGCAATAACGAATTATGGTCATATTAAATTTTTTTTTGTATACAAACGAAACAACGATATATTTTTACGCGTAGGTGACGAATCATGATAATGAATTTACATTAAATAACAACATAGTATTTAAGCCAATACGTGTTGATAGCTTGTTTCGATGATATTAATTATTATTTGATTTATGATAGCGATTGGTTAATACCGTCTACAGTGATGGTTTTAACAGCAGTTTACGATTTTGTCAAAGAAACTTCCGTACCGACCAAATCTACTAGACAACGTGTTGAACTTTCGACGAAAGGCTAGAATAAATTCATTAAACCAATGTGACATATTTACAAACTATTATACAATATTATAATACATACGTTACGCCGTCAGTGACGTGATAGTATTGTCTTTCGGTCGTTTGATAAATGACGAAAAGAAAAAGTCACAATAAGTAGCTCGGTTTTGAATGACGAATACTAATCGCGATCGATTGAAATCGATTCCGGCGGCATAATACGTTATTATTAAAATAATATTATTGTTTTTTTTTTCTTTTGATATTGTACTTATAAACACAGTTGACCCTCGCGGCCCATGGGTGAGTGGTACCCATATGGGTACATAAACGATTGCTATTCACGCGGAGCGTATATAATAGGTTTATACTACACTTATTATATATTATTGTGTATACGAAAACACAAGACTGAAAAGTAAACACGTAGCGCGTATATATAATAATATAATCGATGTCAAGTTCTGCCCGTGACCGACCGGATTCGTTTCGGATCCAATTCAAAAAACACTCGAGCGCCGCCCACTCGCGAACGAATGTGACAACGCGCCTAATATTTCATATATAGTGTTATGAATGACAATATTTTGCACGTGCATTTAATGTTATTAGTGTCGTCGTTCAGTAAGTACACTATTAAACCACGCGGTTATAATAATGCGTGGTGCATACTTATAAATCGTTGTATATACTCATTAATACTTATAAGTCGGTATAGGTATGGAACAGGAACACTGTGACGCAGGCACTCGGGTATTTGGGCTGTATTTTCTACACACGATTAAAATCATTATCGTTATTTTCATTTTTTTTTTCGCTGTTGATTTGATGTACGCGCGAAAACGTAAGTATTTAGGTGAGTAGAGCGAGGCGGCCTGAATAATTCATGAGAGATCGGCGGGCGCCTATTGTTTACCGCTTCGATGATGATTGTATCGCTCGCGAGCGCACGCCCGTCTTATATATATTATATATAATATATATTTCTATAATATGTGTGTGTGTGTGTGTGTGTGTGTGTATGACACGAAATACATGACACGCCTAATTGAGAATTCGCACGTGTTAGCGAAGACAATTTTTATTTACTTTTTTACGTCACTTTTGCCGCCGTCCTTCCGACAGACGAAACCTGTGACGTACGCCTTTTATATACGGTTATGATTATTATTGTAAACGAACAACGGTGAAACCAAACATTATTGTAATGTATGTATCAAACACGCAGTAAACCGTAGATATATATATTATAATAATAAATTGTATCATGATAAAATAATATGATATTTACACAACAGTATTATAAAGGCGTGTTCGAGTATAATGTCGTCGCAGCATTAAGTACAAAGTGTATAAGCGAGTCTTATTTACTAGATTTTTCATCGGAGCGATTCTCTGTCTATCTTTCTCTCTCTCCTTCACAATCGTAGTTATGCAACTTTCGCAGGACAGTTGCACGCCACTATGGCCGTTTTACCGTATTCACTGCAGCCCGGCTAACTGCCGACCAATGAATAATAATAATATTATACGTTGGATTTAAATAGAAATCAGACCGAAACCCGTCGCCATAATAATGTACCTATAATTCATGGAATGAAAAATACCAAATTATAGTACCTATAGTACTTATTACATTTATTTTAACCTACCTATATAGTACACTAGATAATATATAACTACGGTTTAGGCGGTTTTTTTTACGTACGCATTATGCCGTCATGCGTATTTAACTCCGCAGTGAAATAATTTAATAGCCATATTATAGTCCCATAATGTAGACTCGTGATGGAAATGCGCAAACTATTACACCTTTTACATTTATTAATCGAGTACTTTATAGTAAAGCAACAAGAACCACTGTATATAATTATTAGAAAATCATGTAATATTATAACTATTTATTTTTTTGTTTAATAATAACATATTATGTTTACTTAACAATTAGGTATAATTAGGAATTTTCTTAAAAATGAGTCAAAAAATAATCAACGTTTTTTTATTCGAATCACGATTAAAAAATTATATAATAAGCAAAACAGTTAAGTAAATAAACGTTTGAAGTATGTAATTTTATAAATTTGCTATCTTTGGATATGTTTCCATTTCGTATGACCTCCCTGTAATGTAGGTCGAGCAAAAGTGTTTGTTATTATTTACAGTCGACCGACAGTGTATAAATTAAATTTAACCCCGACTAATCATTTTCACTTGTGCATTTATCAAATCAGAACCTGATCTTGATCAGACCAGAGACGTAACAATTTTTCACGTTAGGATTTTAAATACGCCTGAAAAGACTATATTATAGATACAAGAGAATCAGTGGGCGACTGATTTTATTATATTATTAAGTCAAAGACGAATCATGATGACGACGATAAAAAAAAAGTAAAAGAATAGAACCTTAAGATCAAACTGTCTGCATTGTATGCGAACTGTATAATATTTTATAATACACATATCAATACGGATACCATTAGTGTCATGAGTTAATATAATATGATCATTTGATACATGTACCTACGAGATCATTCGTCACATGTGTGACGACCCTGTCAACACGATTACGGAACATAATACATCATTGAGCTTGTACCACCTTTGACATTTCTAACACATCGGGTGTTATAAGCTCTTATATAATGTCTGAAGTGATGTTATAGTCAAAAAACGTTGATTATAGTGAGTACCTATTCTATTATTAGTTATTACTATTTTACAGTTGTATCACTATAGATAATTAAGGGTTTTTGATTGGTATTTGTTTCGTTTTCATGCCGAAATAAATCATTTATAAATTAAATATTTCGCTTAACGGACAGCATTTCTTATAATTCAATCTAAACACAATGATTTCTTCATTTTAATTTTTAAAACATAGAAAAAGGCACGATCATAAGCTGTATAAATATGGTCGTACTAATTTACTTATTTTAAATATTTAATTTTCAAAACAGATCGAATGCCAACTCGAATTTGTATTCGAAATCAAAAATATTTAGTATGCGCCTCCATATTATAGTCACTGTTGTGCAGTTATTATACAAATACTCGCCATAAATGGTGTGTTCTTTATTACAATAAAACGTTTCAAAATCTCAGTATGTATAATATACACGTATTTTTAACAATAAAATTTACATTTCTTTTTACATACCTATATACTGGTTTCCACAAACGAATCTGAGCGGTTTCGTTTCGTTTTCAAAATGAGCCTACCGTATACACACACACACACACACACACACACACACACACACACACACTTACATATATATATATATATTATGCAACCGCGGAAGGTGACACAAACCTATTTTGTGCGCCGCAAACACTATCCGAAAATATTGCCTCCATTAACTTTATCTGAATATAATAATAATAATACACCGACAGTATATTATATTTTATTTATATATGTTTTTCGTATAGAATGCGGTAACGCACGGCGCTGGAATTTAAATATTCAAATATTTTATAATAATATAATAAACCACTGCAGGAATAGAAACGAATTCGTCCGCGACAGACGTCATACAGCGTAACTATATGCATAGGTGTGTGTCCGTGTTCGTTTGTGCAGAGCTCGCGAGTTCCACTCACAGTGACGTGTTACAATACTTCCCTTCGCGATGGTGGACAGTGCGGAAATGACATCGTTGCTAGACCTGACCGATGTGTATCGAGTTAGATCACTCATCTGCAGTCGATAGCAATATATTATTATTGTTATATCCTCGTCTGACCGGTCTCCCGCCATAATATTCCACTACACAATATACCGAGCATCAGAAATACGAACAATATTATTATCGTGTAATATGTTGCTGAGAAATAAAAAAAGAAAAAGGGAAACGAGAGTTATGTCGCAAACCCGATCACGGCGGTACGTATATACATATTATCGGACTGTACATAACAATATAATATTATACACGCGTCATAATAATAATATTGTAGTAATAATACGATCAAATGGTTCACCGATGGCTTTGCCGGGTCAAAGCGCCTCAGAGTACTGCAGCTCTGATCGCGTGCTCGGTGTACAATATTCAGCTTCGGTCACGACAGAGTTCTATTCATTACGCTTACGCTATCCTGTACCAGCAGCTGTAACCGTTATTATTTTCGTACGATGGTCCACTATAGGACGTTATAATAATATTTTCTACGTATTATATATTTTTTCCACGTGATATTTTCCGCATTTTACTTATTATTGCCGTCACCGTATATAATATTATTATAATCGCGTGCCCACGATCGACCGTCATTATTACAACACTTGCATGATATTATTATATGAGTACCTATACGGTCATACATGGGCAAATGTAAATTCCGCCGATTCCAAGGCAATAGTACAGAGTTTAGGGTACTACACCTATAATAATAATGGGCTATAACATTTGACCTGCACAAATAGTTCATGTTAACTCCTCCGTCTTCGACGTCACATAGTTTTGTAACATTACGATCCCTCGCACCGACTTAATCACCAAGAATAATACCAAATTACCTAGTACAGAGTTATTATTAATAATAGTGAGTGACTCTAATATACATCAACAGTCTTATTCCAAGTCGTTGTAAACTGATCTGTTTTAAAGTAAAAGTCCAAAATAACATCAACTTGTTATTAGAAAAATAGCTGTAATCTCGTATTTATGTACAACTATATCCAAATTATTTTCTTTTTCATGAATTTATTCTGTATTATTCAATAGATTCTCTATAAACGAAATAATTATACATTTATATCTCTACACAAACTGTTAAACCCAAACGAACTACGTATAGCAATTTTATTGTGGTACAACTATAAAAATTATTTTACTATTCTATACTATTATTCATTAAAAGCTTCAATGTGCCTTATTACTCTAATTCTTTTTTTAAGTGCAGTTTTTACTGTGATTAAATTCCTTATTATACCTAATGATTCCCATATTATTATAAATCAAACATTTTGCCAATGGTAAATAAATATCGTATGGCTAATATTTAAAAACACATCGACAGAGTCAATATTTATTTATCCAGGTAACATATTATCAAAAACAACACCTATAATTTACAATATGTGTGTCCATTACAATACCATATATTATCGATTTCAGTACCGCACGTGCTACATCGCCGGAAACCGCGAAACGTTATATACACTTTAAATTGGACATTGCATTAGTTTATTTTTGAATAAAAATAATAACTACTTATAACAAACACAAAACAGTCATACTGTGAAAATCGATTTATAGTATAATATAGGTATCTACTAAATATAATAACGTAATGTAGTAGTACATCAACATCTACGTGAGATAAAATAATAATAATAAACATAGTATAGGTGCAAAACCATCATTATATGGTCATTACGTGACCAGAAATTGTATGACAAAAAATACTGAATTATATTTTTGATTTACACTACATACTTTTTTGTTTTTAACATATAATAAAAGTATCATATATTTTTTTGTTTGTAAACAAAAGGATCAAACTATAGATAATTATTTTCTAGAATCAAATTAATAAAGGAATAAAGGAAAAAATTTAAAGTGGTTTTAAGGAATGAACAATAAGAAGTTGAAAAACAAGTTTATACTACTTAAAAAATGACGTTTTAAATAAGCTAATAATGATTTAGATAATTAATTATTAACAAATTAACGTTAAAGTTTTTTATTGTTTTTTATAAATATTATCTAAATACCTAATGAATTAATATATATGTATATAAGTACTATAATGTTTTTGCTATACAAATTAAATAAAATTATTTTTTTTTCACATAATCCCAAATAAAGAAAAAAGTGATATGAACTGTTTTATAATATTTGCTTAATCTATATATATATATATATAACTACTTAAAAGTAGGTATAATAAATTATAAATGATGTAACTTAGGTATGAATCGACTTAATATGTCTTTTATATTTCAAGAATATAAGTATTTTGGACCATAAGTTATTAATATATATAATATACTCGTTGAATAGAAAAAATCTAAGGTTAAAGAAAAGAAAATTTAAAATTAATTACTTTAAAAATAAAAGAAGACCTCGAACTTGTATTTGTATACATAATTAATTTAGTGGTATAATTAATAAACGTTTTGTAAAAATAATTGAGTGTTATTATTTTATTAAAATTAAACCAGTTGTTATGAATAAAATAATAGTGTTGTGACTCAAATATTTAATATTTAAATTCAATTTTACAGTTAATATTAATTGAGATAAAATACAAATTAAAGAAACAGGGTTAAATTGTAAAATTTCAAATATGATGAAGGTACAATGATACATTTTTATTCTGTGTGAAAATTTACATTGATAATGTCTAATCAATATTATTATATATAATATAATATCACAATACATCAAAGTAGAAATTTTAATTCACTATTATTTTATCATGTATATAAATATTATTTAATTAATATAATTGGTCAGTCTGCAGATAAAAGCTAGAAATATCTTTGTTAAGTCAAAATAATTTTACTTGCGCCCCTTTCAAATCATATAAATATTAAATAATAATATGTTAGTTTAATATTAATCACATAATTTAAATTTTAAACGAAAGTAGTAGCTAACTGCTTAACATAATATTCATTTATCATAATATAGTTATTCAAATAAAAAATATGCTCAAAGCTTATTTATGAATACAGTCACACCCAACAAAATCAGCGGACATGAAATGTCATATAATAAAAAAACTACATTCCCTAAGTTTAAGTCGATCGAGTTTAATGATCCAACCTTGTCCTCGATCTACGGTACACTGAGACGAACTTAAATTGACTGCTCGTAATGTTTTATTATTATTTTTTAATTTGTTCTTAATTTAGTGTACCGAAGGAGACACCTACTGTTCCAGACCGTCGATCACTAGTTGCTTCCAACCGAGACAGCTTTTGTTTACAATGGAGACAGACCACCGTGCAGGACGAAGGTCATCACTTGCGTAGGCCCTGCCTATGCCTATCATGCCAAAATGAAACACCTTACAGGCGCAACATTTCCAAAACAAAAGATTTGGTTTTTATTGTTTTTAGCTCAACAGAAGATACAGTCAATCTAATTTACGAGACCAACTGACGTGGGATTGTGGAAATAGTCAGCACAAAACTTTAAAATATCACTGCAGGTACCTACCTATTTAATAATAATTTATTACTTTGTTATACTCGACATTTTTTATGTGATAAGCTATAAATTATAATTTCAAAAACCACAGTGATTGGTCAAGTATAATACATACAAGAAATTTGAACAAATAATTAGATAACCTTATATTATTATAATTGACAAATTCAAACTGGTGACATTACAATATTAATATAAACTATTTAAGTTAAGTATTATAATAATAAAATAAAATAATAAAACTCAATAATTAATCATTATCTATCAAATTTCGTATTTCATTTGAGGGTTTTAATCAAAATTAGAACTATAACATGTTATTATAGTTTTGATGGGTGAAAATAATCTATTAGCTTATTCTAGAAAAATATAAATCAAGTTGAATATAGTTTAGAAAATTATTTTTATAGCGAAATTACTACGTCCGTACCTATACTTCCGTTTCAATGTACATCATGAAGTGTGGACACTATTACTAAACTCCTCAAGGCTTAAATAAATTGATTGCTCATGTGTAAAACATGGTTTACTTAGGTATTATTACGAACGTTTGAGGTGAAAGAGATGCTGTAATATAATGTTGTGATCATCAAAACGTAATTTTTTTGGACTGACTCTGAGTCATTATCTCACATGGTTATGTCACAGAATCATCATAGGACATCAAATGAATGCTTCATAATAATTACGATAAAAACAAACTGCAAAATTGGCTACCTATTATAAAAAATAAATTTAGGTACTTATTTTAACGATCGATTAATGTTTTATGAAATGTCAATTTTCAATTATTATAATTTAATAATGCTGCAGATTATTATTTTTGTGTTAATAGTGTATAATGAATAATGCTTATCCGATATAATGCTGTCGATACCAAAAATCTATTCTCTCTCCTTATAGTTGAAGAAAAAATTTCAGACTACAGTATCTATATGCCCCCAAGAGTGATGTCGGAAAAATCTTTTCAGATCAATGACGCAATGTATCAATTATATACATAACGTATCTTTAAAAGTAAATTAACATTATAATGATGATTATTTGTGAATCAATTGAAATGCATTTGCAATAGAAAAAAATATTTTGATTTTATAATTTTCATGACTTAAAAATATTATTAGTCAAAAATACTTCAAACATAATCGATTTCGACCATCTGAAGTTAAATAAATTATGATCCCGATGGTCAAGTTATTTTATCTCAACAATCTAGAACTCAAGGCACGTGTTCAGTTATGTAATAATAAATTCCTACAACTTTTTCATTTTTTATTTTTACAATTAAATCTATCAGAAAAGTACCTAGGTATAATACTATACTACAAGTAACAATACAATTAATTAATTACAAACTAATCGTATTGAAAATGTTTTTAATTAAACCTCTTATTCATTATTGTATGAGTTATGAGAATGATATATAGGTATGCTATACTTTTACAACAATCGAATTAGCTCTATTAAAACGAAATATATATTTATTGATAGGTAGTGTAGTATTGGATTCAATACAAAAATCGATGTTTGTAAGATGTACAATAAATAACTATCGATTTTTCCAAAAAAATATTCTAGCTTCCAAGTCACTAGAAAGTTATGATTTTGTATTCATAGTTCATAACATACGATTTGTCTTGCAATACATCACCTAGTGAGTACATTACAACTGAATAGGTACATCGTCATATCGTTATGTTTTTTTTCTCGCATGACGATTTACTTTTATGGCCACATTCTATTGTCATGCATCATGTGAAATAGTGAAAAATATTAAACTATGAAGTATTATAATATTTAATGTCAGCTGTATGAAGATTTCTAGTAAGCACAAATAATGGCATGTGTTATCTGAGGTCATTAACTTTGTAAAATAAATATGTTTTACATATTACAGGAAATCGAATAGATTTCTGTAAACTACTTACTGATTTGGAGGTATAGATATAATTGATTTTTCTCTACTTAAAATTCAAATTAGTTATTAGTAGGAATATTTAATACTTTAATATGATTAAATGTCACAATGTTAAAACCATTTTTTTTAGTTTAACTTAACTTAAAAATTACAAAACATTATAATATATTATATAATTTATAAATATCAATTAAATATTTCTACATGACTATACATTGTATACATGAATATGTTCTTAGACTAACTTTAATAATATTATAATAGCAATTCCAAATTGTTTATATTTAACATTATCCGTGCTCTACCTAACCAAAAAAGAAAGATAGTGCCTAGTTGAGTATAATATTTCGCCATACGTACCTACTTCCTATATTTCTTTTGATTTTATTTATTTAATTGTATTTTCGAATTAAATTAATAAACATTGCATATAATATCTTGAGTTATATTACACTTATGAATATGAATGTTTAACAAATACACGTTAATTGTGTTAGACAAAAGTGATACACTATGTACTAACAATAGTAACATCCACTATTTTTTGCAAATATATGTATAAAGAAAAAATCAATAACTCATGTTAATAAATGTATTTATAATTTAACTGAATTTTCAAACTGTTCATTTACTTTTGAGACTTGTAATAGTTATAGTTATTAATAACGTATTCAGATGGAATTGTTTTTTTGAAATAAGAAACACTAGAATATCGTTGGATTGATGTGTGAAATGTCAATAAGATGGACAATTTGAATAATTTACAAAAAAAAAATGTATGTATGCATACATATTATGAAATCTATTATAATATACCACTATACGTAATGATGCAAAATAAAATCTTTGCATTTGCAACTTATTTTAGAATTGTTTATAGGTCAATATTTTGCAATTTTAAGACATTTTTATACTGTACGTGTTTAAATGTCAAACAATAAAATATGTTATAAAAAATGTAAGGTTTAAGTATTAACTATATGTACTTCAGTGGAATATTTATTAGCTAGCAGGTCATTAGGATTAAACGATTTTTTTACCCTCTTTCAAAGTACTCGTATACATTTTCTCCGTAATTTAAAACACTATTTCATAATTTAATGGTGGAAAAATAAACAGTAAACTTAAGATTACGTTAGATGAAAGTTTCATTTTGTAAGCATTTTTAGTGCGAAAAAGCTCGAGATCCAATCGTTACAATGTACCTATGCAATATAGCGGCGTTATGTACACGATGGACCGAACTTGCGCGCGTTTTCACTCACTTGGAACACGCAGTAAAACAAGTACGTCAGACGAGCTACCCTCGACGAACGCCGCACAGCAGCAAGAGATTTCACGTCACGGGCCTCGGTCAGCATCATGATCCCTGCAGGAGCAACTCTGCCGCGGACGACTATCGCGATCCCATTGAAAAACGAATCGTGTTACGTGGTACGAACACACTAAGCTATGGTATACCACGTGCACGTAACCTACGACAGACGTGATGTGTCATACGACCGCGGAAACGTATCAACCGATATATCGTTTTATTATTATTATTATTATCGATATTATTATAATAACGATATAATAATTATTTAATATCAAAAAAAAAAAAAAAAAATCTATTATTATAATACGGCCGGTCGCGTGCGACTTTATAACCGACGAACGATGGGAATAAGAGTAAAACAATAATACGAAATTACAAAATCGAAAACGGAGAACTTAAAACGGGACACGATAGTCTAGCGGCGGCGGCGGCAACGTGCGCGGGTGACGTCGTCGCGCGTACCAATATTATACTTATACGGTTGTCGCGTGACGAATGAAAGCCGCAAACTCGCTGCGGCGGACCACCACACGCGGAACCGGTCCCCGCAGACTCGATCGTCCGTTCCCTCTACAACGCGTCGTCCTGCAGCTACCGTCACCGCGACAGTGTGGAAATCGAAAGCGGAACTTCCGACGGCCGATTGCATAGCTATATACACGTATATTACGCATAATATAATATTATGACGTTATAATAATATTATAATATCATAACCAGGACCGCGGTATCCATCGTGTCTCGTTGTCTGCTCTATTGTCGGTGACGATTTGTGCACGACGAAAAACCACACACGATATTTAAGTATACTTTGGTTGTACCTACATCTCGAACGCATCGTTTAAAACCAAACGGTGCATTTCGCCGTGTGTAAACGTCAGGTAAAATGCAAATTTAATTATTATTATGTTATAATAATATAGTCACTGCATATATAACGACAAAAAGGCCGCGTATGTATTAGAAAACCTATAGAATATTATTTATTTTTCCTATTTACAGTGCAACGGCGTGGTGACGAAACATCATCCGTGTGTAGTCAGACATCAGTTTTAACAGCTATAGTTATTGATTAATAGTGTATAATTATGTTATTTCACACATTTTGTGCGTATCGGTTTGCCTTTCCCCCACGATCGTTTCTTACCTATCGTGTCTGAATCACGCGACGAGGATATACATAAGTACTTATACGTATATCTTTAATATATTAATAAAAATTCTATCGATATATTATTAAGTACTGCGCTATTAAACGGTTCGAAAATTATTTCATTGACACGAGTAAATTTTATTCGCATCCAGATTATGATCAATACAGTATAAATTAAGTACAAATATA